>NC_136601.1:320000-400000 GCF_910589615.1 Taurulus bubalis
TTATATTACTGCAATGAGACTGATTCTGATGTTTATTTTACTGCAATGAGAAGTGATTCTGATGTTTATTTTACTGCAATGAGAAGTGATTCTGATGTTTATATTACTGCAATGAGACTGATTCTGATGTTTATTTTACTGCAATAAAGCTGATTCTGATGTTTATATTACTGCAATGAAGCTGATTCTGATGTTTATATTACTGCAATGAAGCTGATTCTGATGTTTATATTACTGCAATGAGACTGATTCTGATGTTTATATTACTGCAATGAAGCTGATTCTGATGTTTATATTACTGCAATGAAGCTGATTCTGATGTTTATATTACTGCAATGAGAAGTGATTCTGATGTTTATATTACTGCAATGAGACTGATTCTGATGTTTATATTACTGAAATGAAGCTGATTCTGATGTTTATATTACTGCAATGAGACTGATTCTGATGTTTATATTACTGCAATGAAGCTGATTTTGATGTTTATATTACTGCAATGAGACTGATTCTGATGTTTATTTTACTGCAATGAGACTGATTCTGATGTTTATTTTACTGCAATGAGACTGATGCTGATGTTTATATTACTGCAATGTGACTGATTCTGATGTTTATAATACTGCAATGAGACTGATTCTGTTGTTTATATTACTGCAATGAGACTGATTCTGATGCTTATTTTACTGCAATGAGACTGATTCTGATGTTTATATTACTGCAATGAGACTGATTCTGATGTTTATTTTACTGCACTGAGACTGATTCTGATGTTTATATTACTGCAATGAGACTGATTCTGATGTTTATATTACTGCAATAAAGCTGATTCTGAAGTTTATATTACTGCAATGAGACTGATTCTGATGTTTATATTACTGCAATAAAGCTGATTCTGAAGTTTATATTACTGCAATGAGACTGATTCTGATGTTTAATTTACTGCAATGAGACTGATTCTGATGTTTATATTACTGCAATGAGACTGATTCTGATATTTATTTTACTATAATGAGACTGATTCTGATGTTTATATTACTGCAATGAGAAGTGATTCTGATGTTTATATTACTGCAATGAGACTGATTCTGATGTTTATTTTACTGCAATGAGACTGATTCTGATGTTGATATTACTGCAATGAGACTGATTCTGAAGTTTATATTACTGCAATGAGACTGATTCTGATGTTTATATTACTGCAATGAGACTGATTCTGATGTTTATATTACTGCAATAAAGCTGATTCTGAAGTTTATATTACTGCAATGAGACTGATTCTGAAGTTTAATTTACTGCAATGAGACTGATTCTGATGTTTATATTACTGCAATGAGACTGATTCTGATATTTATTTTACTGCAATGAGACTGATTCTGATGTTTATATTACTGCAATGAGAAGTGATTCTGATGTTTATATTACTGCAATGAGACTGATTCTGATGTTTATTTTACTGCAATGAGACTGATTCTGATGTTGATCTTACTGCAATGAGACTGATTCTGAAGTTTATATTACTGCAATGAGACTGATTCTGATGTTTATATTACTGCAATGAGACTGATTCTGATGTTTATATTACTGCAATAAAGCTGATTCTGAAGTTTATATTACTGCAATGAGACTGATTCTGATGTTTAATTTACTGCAATGAGACTGATTCTGATGTTTATATTACTGCAGTGAGACTGATTCTGATATTTATTTTACTGCAATGAGACTGATTCTGATGTTTATATTACTGCAATGAGAAGTGATTCTGATGTTTATATTACTGCAATGAGACTGATTCTGATGTTTATTTTACTGCAATGAGACTGATTCTGATGTTGATATTACTGCAATGAGACTGATTCTGAAGTTTATATTACTGCAATGAGACTGATTCTGATATATATTTTACTGCAATGAGACTGATTCTGATGTTTATATTACTGCAATGAGAAGTGATTCTGATGTTTATATTACTGCAATGAGACTGATTCTGATGTTTATTTTACTGCAATGAGACTGATTCTGATGTTGATATTACTGCAATGAGACTGATTCTGATGTTGATTTTACTGCAATGAAGCTGATTCTGATGTTTATATTACTGCAATAAAGCGGATTCTGATGTTTATATTACTGCAATGAGACTGATTCTGATGTTTATATTACTGCAATGAAGCTGATTCTGATGTTATATTACTGCAATGAGACTGATTCTGATGTTTATTTTACTGCAATGAGAAGTGATTCTGATGTTTAATTTACTGCAATGAGACTGATTCTGATGTTTATTTTACTGCAATGAGACTGATTCTGATGTTTATATTACTGCAATGAGACTGATTCTGATGTTTATTTTACTGCAATGAGAAGTGATTCTGATGTTTATATTACTGCAATGAGACTGATTCTGATGTTTATATTACTGCAATGAGAAGTGATTCTGATGTTTATATTACTGCAATGAGACTGATTCTGATGTTTATTTTACTGCAATGAGAAGTGATTCTGATGTTTATATTACTGCAATGAGACTGATTCTGATGTTTATATTACTGCAATGAGAAGTGATTCTGATGTTTATATTACTGCAATGAGACTGATTCTGATGTTTATATTACTGCAATGAGACTGATTCTGATGTTTATTTTACTGCAATGAGACTGATTCTGATGTTTATATTACTGCAATGAAGCTGATTCTGATGTTTATATTACTGCAATGAAGCTGATTCTGATGTTTATATTACTGCAATGAGACTGATTCTGATGTTTACATTACTGCAATGAGACTGATTCTGATGTTTATATTACTGCAATGAGACTGATTCTGATGTTTGTATTACTGCAATGAAGCTGATTCTGATGTTTATATTACTGCAATGAGAATGATTCTGATGTTCATGTTACTGCAATGAAGCTGATTCTGATGTTTATTTTACTGCAATGAGAAGTGATTCTGATGTTTATATTACTGCAATGAGACTGATTCTGATGTTTATTTTACTGCAATAAGAAGTGATTCTGATGTTTATTTTACTGCAATGAGAAGTGATTCTGATGTTTATATTCCTGCAATGAGACTGATTCTGATGTTTATTTTACTGCAATGAGACTGATTCTGATGTTTATATTACTGCAATAAAGCTGATTCTGATGTTTATATTACTGCAATAAAGCTGATTCTGATGTTTATATTACTGCAATGAAGCTGATTCTGATGTTTATTTTACTGCAATGAGAAGTGATTCTGATGTTTATATTACTGCAATGAGACTGATTCTGATGTTGATTTTACTGCAATGACGCTGATTCTGATGTTTATATTACTGCAATGAGACTGATTCTGATATTTATTTTACTGCAATGAGACTGATTCTGATGTTGATATTACTGCAATGAGACTGATTCTGAAGTTTATATTACTGCAATGAGACTGATTCTGATATTTATTTTACTGCAATGAGACTGATTCTGATGTTTATATTAATGCAATGAGAAGTGGTTCTGATGTTTATATTAGTGCAATGAGACTCATTCTGATGTTTATTTTACTGCAATGAGACTGATTCTGATGTTTATATTACTGCAATGAGAAGTGATTCTGATGTTTATATTAGTGCAATGAGACTCAATCTGATGTTTATATTACTGCAATGAGAAGTGATTCTGATGTTTATATTACTGCAATGAGACTGATTCTGATGTTTATATTACTGCAATGAGACTGATTCTGATGTTTATTTTACTGCAATGAGACTGATTCTGATGTTTATATTACTGCAATGAGACTGATTCTGATGTTTATATTACTGCAATAAAGCTGATTCTGATGTTTATGTTACTGCAATGAAGCTGATTCTGATGCTTATATTACTGCAATGAGACTGATTCTGATGTTTACATTCCTGCAATGAGACTGATTCTGATGTTTATATTACTGCAATGAGACTGATTCTGATGTTTGTATTACTGCAATAAAGCTGATTCTGATGTTTATATTACTGCAATGAGAATGATTCTGATGTTTATGTTTCTGCAATGAAGCTGATTCTGATGTTGATTTTACTGCAATGACGCTGATTCTGATGTTTATATTACTGCATTGAGACTGATTCTGATGTTTATATTACTGCAATGAGAAGTGATTCTGATGTTTATATTAGTGCAATGAGACTCATTCTGATGTTTATATTACTGCAATGAGACTGATTCTGATGTTGATATTACTGCAATGAGACTGATTCTGATGTTGATTTTACTGCAATGAAGCTGATTCTGATGTTTATATTACTGCAATGAAGCTGATTCTGATGTTTATATTACTGCAATGAAGCTGATTCTGATGTTTATATTACTGCAATGAGACTGATTCTGATCTTTATTTTACTGCAATGAGAAGTGATTCTGATGTTTATATTACTGCAATGAGACTGATTCTGATGTTTATTTTACTGCAATGAGACTGATTCTGATGTTTATATTACTGCAATGAGACTGATTCTGAAGTGTATGTTACTGCAATGAGACTGATTCTGATGTTTCATTTACTGCAATGAGACTGATTCTGATGTTTATATTACTGCAATGAGACTGATTCTGATGTTTAATTTACTGCAATGAGACTGATTCTGATGTTTATATTACTGCAATGAGACTGATTCTGAAGTGTATATTACTGCAATGAGACTGATTCTGATGTTTATTTTACTGCAATGAGACTGATTCTGATGTTTATATTACTGCAATGAGACTGATTCTGAAGTGTATATTACTGCAATGAGACTGATTCTGATGTTTCATTTACTGCAATGAGACTGATTCTGATGTTTATATTACTGCAATGAGACTGATTCTGATATTTATTTTACTGCAATGAGACTGATTCTGATGTTTATATTACTGCAATGAGACTGATTCTGATGTTTATATTACTGCAATAAAGCTGATTCTGAAGTTTATATTACTGCAATGAGACTGATTCTGATGTTTAATTTACTGCAATGAGACTGATTCTGATGTTTATATTACTGCAATGAGACTGATTCTGATATTTATTTTACTGCAATGAGACTGATTCTGATGTTGATATTACTGCAATGAGACTGATTCTGAAGTTTATATTACTGCAATGAGACTGATTCTGATGTTTATATTACTGCAATAAAGCTGATTCTGATGTTTATATTACTGCAATGAGACTGATTCTGATGTTTTTATTACTGCAATGAGACTGATTCTGATGTTTATATTACTGCAATAAAGCTGATTCTGATGTTTATATTACTGCAATAAAGCTGATTCTGATGTTTATATTACTGCAATGAAGCTGATTCTGATGTTTATTTTACTGCAATGAGAAGTGATTCTGATGTTTATATTACTGCAATGAGACTGATTCTGATGTTGATTTTACTGCAATGACGCTGATTCTGATGTTTATATTACTGCAATGAGACTGATTCTGATATTTATTTTACTGCAATGAGACTGATTCTGATGTTGATATTACTGCAATGAGACTGATTCTGAAGTTTATATTACTGCAATGAGACTGATTCTGATATTTATTTTACTGCAATGAGACTGATTCTGATGTTTATATTAATGCAATGAGAAGTGGTTCTGATGTTTATATTAGTGCAATGAGACTCATTCTGATGTTTATTTTACTGCAATGAGACTGATTCTGATGTTTATATTACTGCAATGAGAAGTGATTCTGATGTTTATATTAGTGCAATGAGACTCAATCTGATGTTTATATTACTGCAATGAGAAGTGATTCTGATGTTTATATTACTGCAATGAGACTGATTCTGATGTTTATATTACTGCAATGAGACTGATTCTGATGTTTATTTTACTGCAATGAGACTGATTCTGATGTTTATATTACTGCAATGAGACTGATTCTGATGTTTATATTACTGCAATAAAGCTGATTCTGATGTTTATATTACTGCAATGAAGCTGATTCTGATGCTTATATTACTGCAATGAGACTGATTCTGATGTTTACATTCCTGCAATGAGACTGATTCTGATGTTTATATTACTGCAATGAGACTGATTCTGATGTTTGTATTACTGCAATAAAGCTGATTCTGATGTTTATATTACTGCAATGAGAATGATTCTGATGTTTATGTTTCTGCAATGAAGCTGATTCTGATGTTGATTTTACTGCAATGACGCTGATTCTGATGTTTATATTACTGCATTGAGACTGATTCTGATGTTTATATTACTGCAATGAGAAGTGATTCTGATGTTTATATTAGTGCAATGAGACTCATTCTGATGTTTATTTTACTGCAATGAGACTGATTCTGATGTTGATATTACTGCAATGAGACTGATTCTGATGTTGATTTTACTGCAATGAAGCTGATTCTGATGTTTATATTACTGCAATGAAGCTGATTCTGATGTTTATATTACTGCAATGAAGCTGATTCTGATGTTTATATTACTGCAATGAGACTGATTCTGATCTTTATTTTACTGCAATGAGAAGTGATTCTGATGTTTATATTACTGCAATGAGACTGATTCTGATGTTTATTTTACTGCAATGAGACTGATTCTGATGTTTATATTACTGCAATGAGACTGATTCTGAAGTGTATGTTACTGCAATGAGACTGATTCTGATGTTTCATTTACTGCAATGAGACTGATTCTGATGTTTATATTACTGCAATGAGACTGATTCTGATGTTTATATTACTGCAATAAAGCTGATTCTGAAGTTTATATTACTGCAATGAGACTGATTCTGATGTTTAATTTACTGCAATGAGACTGATTCTGATGTTTATATTACTGCAATGAGACTGATTCTGAAGTGTATATTACTGCAATGAGACTGATTCTGATGTTTATTTTACTGCAATGAGACTGATTCTGATGTTTATATTACTGCAATGAGACTGATTCTGAAGTGTATATTACTGCAATGAGACTGATTCTGATGTTTCATTTACTGCAATGAGACTGATTCTGATGTTTATATTACTGCAATGAGACTGATTCTGATATTTATTTTACTGCAATGAGACTGATTCTGATGTTTATATTACTGCAATGAGACTGATTCTGATGTTTATATTACTGCAATAAAGCTGATTCTGAAGTTTATATTACTGCAATGAGACTGATTCTGATGTTTAATTTACTGCAATGAGACTGATTCTGATGTTTATATTACTGCAATGAGACTGATTCTGATATTTATTTTACTGCAATGAGACTGATTCTGATGTTGATATTACTGCAATGAGACTGATTCTGAAGTTTATATTACTGCAATGAGACTGATTCTGATGTTTATATTACTGCAATAAAGCTGATTCTGATGTTTATATTACTGCAATGAGACTGATTCTGATGTTTTTATTACTGCAATGAGACTGATTCTGATGTTTATATTACTGCAATAAAGCTGATTCTGATGTTTATATTACTGCAATGAGACTGATTCTGATGTTTATTTTACTGCAATGAGACTGATTCTGATATTTATTTTACTGCAATGAGACTGATTCTGATGTTGATATTACTGCAATGAGACTGATTCTGAAGTTTATATTACTGCAATGAGACTCATTCTGATGTTTATTTTACTGCAATGAGACTGATTCTGATGTTTATATTACTGCAATGAGACTGATTCTGATATTTATTTTACTGCAATGAGACTGATTCTGAAGTTTATATTACTGCAATGAGACTCATTCTGATGTTTATTTTACTGCAATGAGACTGATTCTGATGTTTATATTACTGCAATGAGACTGATTCTGATGTTTATGTTACTGCAATGAAGCTGATTCTGATGTTTATATTACTGCAATGAGAATGATTCTGA
This sequence comes from Taurulus bubalis, assembly GCF_910589615.1. Classification (NCBI taxonomy): domain Eukaryota; kingdom Metazoa; phylum Chordata; class Actinopteri; order Perciformes; family Cottidae; genus Taurulus; species Taurulus bubalis. Next base: position 327,864 of record NC_136601.1, read on the forward strand.
TGTTTATGTTACTGCAATGAAGCTGATTCTGATGTTTATATTACTGCATTGAAGCTGATTCTGATGTTTATATTACTGCAATAAAGCTGATTCTGATGTTTATAATACTGCAATGAAGCTGATTCTGATGTTTATATTACTGCAATAAAGCTGATTCTGATGTTTATATTACTGCAATGAGAAGTGAAACTGATATTAAAAGGAGGAAACAAGAAGCTGCCTCTTCTGCAGCCATGTGGACAGAAGACAGATACTATATTATTATAATATTATGAAGAGCAGTTTAATGACAGATAACAAAGACAATTAACAAAATAACAATAGATGACTGATTTAGGAACAGTAAACTAAATAAAACTGAACTTCCCACACACACACACACACACACACACACACACACACACACGTTTTTGTTGTTTTATTTTCGCTTTAAGAACAAACAAAAGTTTTTATTGGATCAAATCCAACGAACAAATATCTAGGGTTCAGGTTGTTTGGAGAGTTTTTACCCAGAATCCTTTGAGGTTTGTTTGTTCTAAATGCACATAAAGTACTGTATCAAAAGTGATGAAACAAAAAAACATACATTTTGTAATCCATTTGAAAAAAATGTTTATGAAGAAAAACTGAGATTCCTTAATTTTATTCATCGTTTGGTCTAAAAAGATTAAAAACAATAAACAGGTGAAGCAGTGGAGCGTCTGTCTCCAAGAGGATCTCTGATCATCACTGACTCCTGAACTCCTCTTCTTCATCATCACCTTCTGAGGCTCTGATTCAAGTTCAAGATGTTTTTCTTCCTTCAGCAATGAGACCAGGTGGAGGTCTACCTGAGGTCCATGTGGTCTACAGCGCCCCCTGCTGGTTCAGGTCCATGTGGTCTACAGCGCCCCCTGCTGGTTCAGGTCCATGTGGTCTACAGCGCCCCCTGCTGGTTCAGGTCCATGTGGTCTACAGCGCCCCCTGCTGGTTCAGGTCCATGTGGTCTACAGCGCCCCCTGCTGGTTCAGGTCCATGTGGTCTACAGCGCCCCCTGGGCCACCCTCCTGAACAGCGCCCCCCTCTGCTGGGCCGTCATGGTGTCGCAGCTCTGCAGCAGGTTGGAGATGACGAGCGTCTGCTGGACGCTGGAGGACTTGACCCACAGACGGCCGTTCATCCCCACCACCAACTCACAGGGGAACAGCTGCTGCAGGTCCAGCAGGACCTCGCTGTGGGGGGACAGCAGCCTGGGGGGAGGCAGTACTTTATCAGGTACTTATACTGCTGCTGTATTTAACACGTACTTATACTACTACTGTATTTAACATGTACTTATGCTACTGGAGACACGGACGAACATACTACATCATGATACTACCACAGTACTACAAAGTAATACCTCACAGTACTAGTACTTCCTATATTTTAAATACATGTTAGAGTTTCTGGCACCAGTATTTAGTATTTTATTGAATACATGTATTTAGTATCACAATACATGATGTATTTGTACCTCTGGCCCAGGTGGTCAGGAGACTCAGGACCTTTAGAGACAAACACCTGAGGACGTTTACCTTCTGACGAGGCCCAGAGAGACCGTGAAGAGCAGACCTCCTCCTCCAAACACTCCCATCCCATTGGCTCGTCCTGAGCCGTCCACACACACCAGCTCCGGCTCCATGTCCTGATTGGCTAAGAGGAACTGGGAGAACACCAGGTCCCCCACCTGCACAGGTAAACAGGGAGGGGTTAGACACAGGGAGGGAGGGGCTAGAGAGAGGAGAGGGAGGGGCTAGACACAGAGAGGGAGGGGCTAGAGGGAGTAGAGGGAGGGGCTAGAGGGAGTAGAGGGAGGGGCTAGACACAGGGAGGGAGGGGCTAGAGAGGAGGGAGGGAGGGGCTAGACAGGCAGGTGAGGTCCTCAGGGTCTCACCTGACCCCCCCCGGGTCTCACCTGCACGTTGGGGCGGTTCCTCTTGGTGGACCCCTCAAAGGCCAGGTAGGACAGAGAGGCCTGCTCACTTCCTCCAAAGTCCACCTTGAAGACGTCTCCTGACTTTGCCGTCACGATGCCGATGACGGTCTCACCTTTAGCCGGGACGTACTGAGGAGAGGACAGACTCCCATCATGCACTGCTGCCAACCTGTCCCATCATGCACTGCTGCCAACCTGTCCCTGACTTCCTGTTCAGTCAGTAAACTACAAGTAGCCTACGGGCCTAACAGGAAGTGGCCGTTCTGTGACTTCCGGTTTACTTTCTGAAGGAAGCCGCTCGCGCTGCTTTCCAGTAGTTCGTCTCCAACGAGCCTAACGTGACGTCACGGGCCTGAACTCCGTGGAACTAACGGACTCCGGTAGACCCGTCTGTCGTGGTCCCGTCCTGGACCAGAACAGACGGGTCCGGCACCGTGGGGTCCGGACCCGTCTGTCGTGGTCCCGTCCTGGACCAGAACAGACGGGTCCGGCTCCGGGGGGTCCGGCGCGTGACTCGGTCCCCAGCAGCACGTGATGCTGCGCGAGAGCAGCGGGTGTGACTCACCCTCCTCTGCTGGGAGTCCACCCAGAACGTGTTGGGCTGTTTGTGTCGCAGGACGCCGCTTTTACACACCAGCAGCCGGTCTCCGCTCCGCCGCAGACCCGGTCCACACACCACCCTCTCCGGGGTAACGGGGCCCGCGAGAGAGAGGGTGTCGTCGGCCTGGAAGGAGAACTCGTCTCCCGGTAACAGAACCTCCCCGGTTCTCTGTTTTAAAGAGGAGAACATCGCGTCGCTGCAGCGGCTCCACTCACGTGTTGTTGCTGTCTGACGGACGGAGATTACTGTGACACACACCGGAAGCTGCGCCTGCAGCGCCCTCTGCGTCTGCGCTTCTTTAATGTTTTTATGGCCGTTTCTCATTAAGCCTTCTTCTCTGTACTTGGGTTCATCCCAAGTCTCTAAACTACATCCCCGTTTCCTTCACTTGCGTCTTTTCCTTGAGTCTTAGTCCCTCCCACCAGGGATACATGGAGAGACCAAGGAAACCAAGCGAGGAGAGAGGACACAAGGAGAGAGGACACGAGGAAACATGTTTTAAGAGACGCGAGACGTCCTTTCCTGGTTTATGATGACTGAGGTTTCTGATATCAGATGATCAGATGATCACATCTGATCATCTGATCATCTGATATCAGATGATCAGATGATCACATCTGATCACATCTGATATCAGATGATCAGATGTGATCAGCTGATATCAGATGTCAGGTCAGTCACCTTAACAGTTGACAGAGTTTTGTCCAGAGTGTTTTTAGCGAACATTCCAATAAAAATGCACTTAAAATATTGATAGAGATGATGTGTGTTTGCAGTTGATTTAATGAGTTAAACTACTACTCATATTAATAAAGACAAAGTTATCATGATGTCAGAGTGGAGATGTTTTCTCTGTCGTCTGTTACCGTTTAATAAACTGCATTGAGTATTTATGCACAGTGTGTGTATTTATACACAGTGTGTGTTTTTATACACAGTGTGTGTATTTGGCCCTGGGGGCTCCTGAGGACCTGGCCCTGGGGGCTCCTGAGGACCCGGCCCTGGGGGCTCCTGAGGACCTGGCCCTGGGGGCTCCTGAGGACCCGGCCCTGGGGGCTCCTGAGGACCCGGCCCTGGGGGGCCTATGGGGGTCAGGTGAAGGGAGCTTCCTGCTGTCACACAGGAAGCTCCAGATCCAGAGCAACATGAAGGATCTGATGATGTTCTTGTTCTAGTTCTTCAACAGAAAGCTTCTAGATTCATGTTCATGATTTAAACATTTTGACCAAAACTCATTTTAATTCAACCTGTTGAAGCCGAGAGACTCATGAACACATCGTATTCATAACACACACACACACACACACACCCTTCTATGAACTTAGCTGATTTCCCGTAAATGAAAAGGGGGCGGGGCCACAGGGACCATGTGATCAGTAGCCTGAGAACAGGTGTGTCCAACAGGTAGCTGCTCGAGGGGAAGCCAGAGTTCTCCGTGAGGCTGTAGAGACATGTTAGGAGGACTCTGCACTTTGATTCCTCCGTCAACACCGAGTCAGAATGGTGAATAAAAGCTGAAGCAGCTCACAGCCAGTGTTCCTGTTTATCCCTCAGACTGACTTCAGATCAGAAGATGAGTGGTGAGGAAGAGGAGGAAGAGGAGGACAGAGCAGAGTCTCTGGTCTCCGGCTGTCTGTCCATGAAGAGTGATCAGGCCAAAGGTCTTCCTGAAGTCTTCCGTAAGGAGCCTGGACCCTCAAAGTAAGAACTCATGCTCACCTCTGACAAAGTCTTCTGTTTCTGTATATTTTATTTTTCTAAAACATACTAAATGTTTTTAACACCTAAATAATACATTTACCCAACTGGTCATGAGTCAAACTCTTCGTATCAGTGACAGCTGTGATGTCGTCTAAGAGCATTAATACTTTAAAGCCTTCTCCATATCTGCAGTCCCAGTAGTGTGTGTGTTCAGATGAAGCCTCTCAGGGTACGCTGCTCACCTGAGAGCATCTTTATTTAGAGAGCATCTTTATTTAGAGAGCATCTTCATTTAGAGAGCATCTTTATTTAGAGAGCATCTTCATTTAGAGAGCATCTTTATTTAGAGAGCATCTTCATTTAGAGAGCATCTTCATTTAGAGAGCATCTTTATTTAGAGAGCATCTTCATTTAGAGAGCATCTTCATTTAGAGAGCATCTTCATTTAGAGAGCATCTTTATTTAGAGAGCATCTTCATTTAGAGAGCATCTTCATTTAGAGAGCATCTTCATTTAGAGAGCATCTTTATTTAGAGAGCATCTTCATTTAGAGAGCATCTTCATTTATAGTCGCTACAGTGCGTTGATCCGACGGTTCTCTGGGTTCTAACCCTTTCAACCTTTTCCAGATGGTCCACCACAGCAGCTACATCAGCGCTCATGTCAACAGCAACAAACAAACTATATCAGTATCTAGGCAACTCACCGATGACGCCTCATATTGATCCATAAATCCATAACATTCCAACAACAACAGCGTTGTTACGTCGTAAAGGTCCAATAAAACAAAATCCCATAAAAAGGAACAAGTTTTCATGTGAGCACTAAAGAAAGCTTGACATCAAAATGTCCGCTGAACTCTGACCTTTAGATTGACAGCCCACTTGAACCAATAGGAGCGTCTTGTCCTCTTCTCAGACTGCACTAGCCAACGAGAGTTCACGCTGAAGAACAGGGTCCGCCTCTTCTTCCATATTTGGGCCAAGCTGTCACGTCCGGGCGCTCAGATGACAGACGTTTCGTTTAGCCGATGAAATGGCGCAAAAAACGCATCGCAGCATGAGGGGGCGGGGCTTAGCAGAACAGGGACAGACTTCATGAGAGCAAACAGCTGTGACAGATCCAGCTGTTTGTCATTGAATTAGCACGATAATGCATTTATACTTAATTTTCTCTGTCAGCAATACTGGTAGTAAATATGAATAGTTATCTATAAGTTTGCAAGACCTTTTTAAAAGGGAAAATATTATATATATATATATATATTATGAATACTGTGGGTCCTTTGCAGTCTCCAAATGGCAAAATGCCTAGACATACCCTTAGAATTTCTTTTCGTTAAATATTAATTTTCTGTGATATTGTTATCTGCTTTTTACTTAGACTAGAAAAGGCTTCAGGCTATGGTCCCATTGTGTTTTCCAGTCCATAAGTCCCATTTATAGTCATCTACAGGCATCTATTTACAAAGAAATGTTCAGGCGGAAATAAAAACCTTATACTTTAGTGTGTTCAAACTCATATAACTCAGTGTCAGCAGCACTTAAAGTGATTTACTATTGACTATTGAGGGAAAAAAGCTTCAGATTGTTACCTTTCAAAAGAGACCAAGACCATGCATTTACTCCACATAGTTCAAGTACAGCGTGCAGTTTACTTTGGGTATACCTGGATAGGCGTTTTAGGCAAACGTTACAGGAACGCTAAGAGGTGTCTTTGTTGTTCTGAATAAAACCCTCTTGATGTTCACAGAGTTCAGTCTCCAGGATCCGTCTGCCTGTCCATGAAGAGTGATCGGTCCATAGAGCATCCTCCACTCTTCAGTCATGAACCTGGACCCTCAGACACAAAGTAAGAGACTGTTTACTGTCAGCTGACCTGATGAAGACGATGCATTGAGGATGAAGACTGAATCCTCTGCTCAAAGGTTTATCTTCCTGAAGCAGAACTATGAGAGCAGATCCTGGTTCAGACTCAGATGGATCTCCGTCTGGTTCTAGAGCCTCAAACTACTGAAGTTTACATCTGGAGCAAAACACCTGAGAACCTTTTTCACAAGTTACACTTCAACTAAACACTCCTTTATGTCTGCTCACAGTCTGAGGTCTCTGTTCTAAATGAGGAAGAATGTGCTTCAGATGTGTGAATGTTTCCTCCCATTGACTCCATCAGCTGCTTCTTTATGCAGTATAACATTTATATTGACCATTATTGAGTCACTTCATATATTGATCCTGAAGGTCCAGACCCACCAGGGTTTCTGGAGTCACTTCATCACTGAGCAACATGTGGCGAAGAAGCGTTGGTGGAAAAGCTTTGATCTCTTTGCTTCTGTTGATGTTTGACTTTGTTCTTTAATATTTGTGTCAAATATGGAGAAGAAAGATGAAGCTCAAAGGTTCACTGACTAAAGATCCAGAGCTTTCAGCTGAAAGCTTTACATCTTGAGTAAGAGACCTTTGAGTTTAGTTCCTCTCCTCCATGTATTGATCCTGGAGGTCCAGAAAAAACTCGTGAGCAGAACTGATGTCAAAGTGATCAGCTGTGATCACTCGTGTTTTAATAACAATTATGAATTCATGCTTCATTTGATGTTGACAGTAGAAAGTGACAGAAAACGTGAAGAAGGAAAGTGTGAGGACTTGAACCTGAGACTCCATGTGACCTGCTGAGGGTCACAGCATGTCCACCTCTTCATCCTCAGTCTAACATCACTTGCTCAGAGACTCTGAGACCGTAGGACACATCAGCGCTCTCCGTTAGTGATCACCCCAGGACTATTTTTTCTTTCCTCTTCTTTTCTTTCTTCTTACCGGTCACTCCCCTGCACACTCCATTTTTAAACACACTTAACATACACTTACATGAACGTTATCTGTTTGTCTGAGCACTTTATCTTATACTTGATTTAATATCACCGCACTGTTGTTGTCGTTGATTGTTGTTTGTCTCGTCGAGCGTCTCGTGTCTAATGTTTGTGTAAACATTCCTGGAAAATAAACGGTTTCTGATGAAGAAATGTCTCCACAGAAAGAGGAAGAGGAGTCCTGTTCCTGAGGAGGAGCTCATGTCCAGAACCAGAACCAGAACCGGACTGCAGACAGCCAGTGAGAGCAGCTCTGGACAAAGTAAGACGGTCCATTTCTCTGCTTGTGTCTTCATGTCCTGAAACAGGACTTATTGTTTTAATACAGGGACACAATAACGGAAACACACGAAGACAAAAGGTCTCATGGATTCATGCTCAACCTGCAGAGAAAAACACATTTTAATACACGTTGTTAGTGTTTCTACACTCAGGGACTTCTAGAATAAAGAGATCAAGTTAAGGGAGCTGTATTTAACATTGAGGTTATATATTAACTGTTTTATATGAGTGTTGACGTCTTATTAACAACGATCATCTCTGTAAAGATAAAGAGGAGTAAAGTCCACCTCAGCAGAGAATGAAGTCTTGTTACCAGAGCTCCTCCTCTCTTGGGTCACATGGAGGGCCGGTTAGTGCACGTGAGCGTGCATGGTAGTGCACGTGAGCGTGCACGGTAGTGCACATGAGCGTGCATGGTAGTGTACATTAGTGTACGCTCACATGCATGTTAGTGCATGCTCACGTGCATGGTAGTGCACGTGAGCGTGCACATTAGTGCACGTTAAGATAATAAGGTAATCCTGTGTTAGTCCCACAGCGGAGAACAGAGCAGGATCACAGCAGCAGAATGGACAAACCAACAAACAAGAGACAGAAGACAAGATCATAACAAGTTTATTAAACGTGAAACATTGGACGTATTATGACGAATGAATATAGTGAAGGAATATAATGACGTTGCACACCAAATTAAACAGCAGAGCCCGGGTTACAATGTTATGCAAGCTGTTTGTGCTGCTCCAACAACTCAATCACCAAAGTTATGAATGACCAAACATCCATATTAATATCTGTCTAAAGGTCCGACCACGCGGCAGCTTTGAGGCTCGTGTTGTTGTTGTTAGCTTCATGCTAGAGACGAGCAGCTTTCTATAAAGTAGACAACCCGCAGATTCACAAGATATCCTTCACGTTCTTCTCCAACAAAGCATCAGCAAAACATAACCCAAAAAGATTCAGAGCAATTTTACAGAAATAGGATTTCTTCCATTATGTGGCCGAGTCCTTGGCCACATAATGGAAGAAAAAGAATATGCTCAATTATTGCATGATGACTTGAGAGCACAGAGCATTATTTTGGTTTATTTAGTGTATGTTACTGATGTATTTGGATCTATTGAACACCATTAGTGATATAAAGTGAAATATAGAGCGTGGTAAATGAGAAAATTGAAATAGCACACAAATCTAAAACTCACAATTTGGAGATTTGTCTGAACGGTCTGAACTAAACCCTCTGTAACTTTGTTCTGCTTCACTTTATCAAAGTTAACCTTTGCAGAGAGAATGTTCACATATTGAGTTATGATTTGGGTTAGAGAATGTTCACATATTGAGCTATGATTTGGGTTAGAGAATGTTCACACATTGAGTTATGATTTGGGTTAGAGAATGTTCACATATTGAGCTATGATTTGGGTTAGAGAATGTTCACATATTGAGTTATGATTTGGGTTAGAGAATGTTCACATATTGAGTTATGATTTGGGTTAGAGAATGTTCACATATTGAGCTATGATTTGGGTTAGAGAATGTTCACACATTGAGTTATGATTTGGGTTAGAGAATGTTCACATATTGAGTTATGATTTGGGTTAGAGAATGTTCACATATTGAGTTATGATTCGGGTTAGAGAATGTTCACATATTGAGTTATGATTTGGGTTAGAGAATGTTCACATATTGAGTTATGATTTGGGTTAGAGAATGTTCACATATTGTTATGATTTGGGTTAGAGAATGTTCACATATTGTTATGATTTGGGTTAGAGAATGTTCACATATTGAGTTATGATTTGGGTTAGAGAATGTTCACATATTGTTATGATTTGGGTTAGAGAATGTTCACATATTGTTATGATTTGGGTTAGAGAATGTTCACATATTGTTATGATTTAGGTTGTGAACCTGCGTGTCAGCGTCTGATTGGTGGATCAGTTTAAAGCGTCACAGGGAGGAAGCAGCAGCCACAGTCAGCTGCTCAGATGAAGAGCTGCAGACCAGCAGCTGAGACTCACAGTCAATCAAACATGAACACACAGGGTACATCCTAAGTCTCTAAAGTGCATCCCCGTTTCCCTCACTTGCGTCTTTTCCTTGCGTCCTAGTCCCTCCCACCAGGGATGCATAGAGAGACGCAAGGAAAGCAAGCAGGGAGAGAAGACGCGAGGAAATATGTTTTAATAGACATGAGACGTCCTTTCCTCTTAAGCGTCACATGAAGCCACGTCGGTTTCTGATGACTGCGGCCGACTGACATGTGATCACATCTGATCACATCTGATCAGATGTGATCACAGCTGAATCAGATGTCACTGAATCAGATATCTGATTTAGTGACGTCAGTTACACAACAATATGTATCTGATGAATTATTTCTGAATATGATGAAAATGACTTAACCTCATTGGTTGGTTAATTGTGTTGAATAACGACAAAACATCATGCAGTCGTCTATATATTTCATCATATTAATATTTAATCACGTACACAATCACTGCATTTTCCCACTAATGGAGGTGACCCTGAAGGCAGCAGGAAGCATCAGCTGTTTACTGAGAAGTACAGAAGGTTGAGTCACCATGAAGGCCTCATGCTGACTCTGAAGAGACAGACAGGTCATCACTCTTTACAACAGAATAAAGATGATGATAAAGTGAATAAATCCTCTTCAGGACTTCAAAAGAAAAGAAGATCAAAAGCCTTCAGCCCCAAAGCGCCTGATCCTTTGTTGTCTGTCCCTGTTTTGTAGCGTGAACGGTGGTCTTGTTAGGGGAAAGAGGAGGGGAGGGGGGTTAGGAAAGGCAAGACCTCACCTAACTCGGTGGCACTTCGTCGGTTAATTCTCCTAGTGATCCCGGAGGAAATGATAATCCTCATCCGATATTGGCATAACGCCTTCGGTCTTTTATCTCACCCCGTGCTAAATCGTTAGGTTTTTGTGTTATTTTCAAAATAAGTTGTAGGTTTTGTCGAGGGTGTTTTACAGCTTGCGCTCTAGGTCCCCTGCGGTAGGCTGTAACTTCTCTCAACCCTTATCAAGTAGTACGTATATCGTCTATACCTTCTCTCTACCTATTGACACCATCTCATCATTATGACAAACACTGCAAAAGTCTTCACCCAAAGATACTTACCTTAAGTCTCTTTGGCAGATTCAGTCGTCACTTCTGTATCTCACGGTGATGGACAGGGAAAGAGGGTTTAAATTGTTTTAAAGAACCAGAAACCTTGGTTTGGTTTCAGTCCCTTACGAATGGTAAGGCCGAGTTTTTATTCAAAGTTTATCTTACATACAAAAAATTAAATTCAATCAAACAGTTTAAAAGTCACAAGTAACTAAGAGAAATGGTTAAGTTCAGAGCTGGTGGAAAAACACCTCTTCTCTCTTCTCTCCTCCTGTCCAATCTGACTTTTCTCCTGTTCTAGTAAAGATGCATATTAAGTCCAGTTTTCTCAGAATCTGGTGCAATCCCTATTCAGACCGTGATCTGGTGAAATTCTTCTTCAGACTGAGTTCTAGTGAGATTTGTTTTTATGCTCTGTGCATCAGCTCTAGTACCTCACAGACACACTTAACCCTCCTCTTTTTCTTCAAGGGTCAATCCTGGATCCTGTCTCTAAGGTCAACCACTGAGGGTTTGTTTCCTAATATGGTAACACTGGCTGCTGGATCCTATTACACAGGAGAGCTTTTTACAATACCATAGTATAGAAAAGATAATAAAACATAGCAACTTATAGCATCCTATGCATTTCATGTGGTCTAATCACAAACTATAATTGAAATAAAAACCAAACGGTATATATGTTCAATGGTTATACAGAAAAAGAAAATGATTATACATTTATAATAGTTAGACTTTTTTACTTTCATATTCTTCCTCGATCACTCAACAGTTTCTACATGTGGACCAGGACCGTCTTTGACCTCCTGGTCCGCATGTAGACCACTAAACACCACTGATGAAGCGCTTCACGTGGTTTTACAACTCATGACACCAGTTGACGTTAACAGCTGATTCTGAGCCCCCTGAAGGCTCGGTCTGGTCTTCCTGAGGACCATCAGACAGGAAGTCTCTTTAACGGTTTCCATTGTTGCATCATCTGGTTCTTATTCTGATTCTGATCCGGCCCGGTCCATTAAACCAACAGTCTCTTGTTACTTAATGTTCAGCGAGTATAGAAGCTCATAGGATGACATATTGATAAACGAGAGACCATGAAGGTTCTCACAATGAACCCCAGAAGGCTTCATGACTTCAGGGCCTCACTTCCTGCTCTCCTGCTGGAGGTAGAGGTGTGAGACGTGTCAGAGTTTCATTGTTCCGAAATAAGAGGCTGGACTGCTATGTTCACAGCTCTCTCTCACTCTCTCTCTCTCTCCCTCTCTCTCTCTCTCTCTCTTAAACCCTTGTTTACCTAAAATGTGCACTTTATAATTTTATTTTGTACCGCCCTGTTTGGCAGTTGTTTTTCAATAAAATAAAACACTTGCATAAAGCAAGCCAATCCACTTTTTCATGTTGATAAGAGCATTAAAATGAAGAAGGAAAAAAAATGCGATTAATTTCGATTAATCGCGCGTTAGCTATGACATAAATGCGATTAATCGCGATTAAATATTTTAATCGTTTGACAGCACTATTATATTTTATCTTCACAGACTTTCTGGCTGTTTGCTCTCAAAGACTCACTATGAAGTTCTGGCCTCAGCTCTGAAGTCCAACCCCTCCAGTCTGAGAGAGCTGAACCTGAGTTACAACGTTCTGGACGCTTCAGATGTGAAGCTGCTGTCTGCTGGACTGGAGAGTCCTCACTGGAGACTCTGAGGTCAGTCTGGAATAATAAGTATAATAAATATATATAATAAATAGGTATAACAAATAAGTATAATAAATAAATAGGTATAATAAATAGGTATAATAAATAATTATAATTAATAAGTATAATAAATATGTATAATTAATGAGTATACTAAATAGTTATAATAATTAAGTATACTAATTATAAATTATAAATAAGTATAATAATCATAACAAATAGGCACAATAAATAAGTTAAACAAATAGGTATAATAAATAAGTATAATAATTATAATAAATAAGTGTAATAAATAAGTTAAACAAATAGGTATAATACACAAGTAGAATAATTATGTATAATAAATAAGTATAATATTTAAAATAAGAGAACTTTGTTAATCCAGAAGGAAATTATTGTGCCAGAGTTTCAACAATAGAATAAAATATTGAACATAGATGAAAAAGAAGAAAGAAGAAATAATACTGACTGTAAATAAAAAAAAGTAAAATACAACAATAAAAATGAAGTACAAGATTGGAAGCGTTAATGTCAATGATGATGAAAAAGTATTATAAAGTTATGCTGCACATAGATTTATGAAGATAACACAACACATGAGTATTATTGTTGCTTCCATCAGAAAGGGGAGGAGTTATACAGTCTGATGGCCTCAGGTAGACTTCCGGTTCTGAGGTGAACCTCGGGGTCTAAGTCCACGGCTGAAGCTGCTCTGAAGGGACTTCAGTAGACCTCTAGACCTGAAGCCAAAGAGCTAGACCTGTATCCTCTGTAGAGGACTCAGCGCTCAGGACGGCTGCATGTGAGCTGATGAGCTTCTCTCACGATGCTGAGCGGTCCGGCTCTACGAGCACCAGGAAGCTCCAGCAGACGCATTGTAGACCTGCAGAGCAGAGGAGGCTCAGTCTCTGCTGGGCTTCATCCATCTACTCAGACAAGGACCAAGTCCAGGAGAGACCCAGGTTCTGCTGCCTGTTGGGGCTCCAAGGTCTCACCTGAACCCAATCCCCTTGTAGCCAGCTCCACCCACTTCCTGCTCCACCCACTTCCTGCTCCACCCACTTCCTGCTCCTCCCACTTCCTGCTCCTCCCACTTACAGCTCCTCCCACTCCCCTGACCGGCTCTTCACAACAATCACCATCAACTATTTACTTTACTCTAAACTGGTGATTTTAATAATAACAAACAATAAAATGATCAGCTATTAAAGATTGTATTTTATAATTAATTCTTTGTGATTATGAAGTGTCATAGTTAGGAAGTCAAACAGCTCATAATTCATCTCTAATATCTGTGAAAACATTTAACATTTTACTTGAACCGAGAGAAGAACATTTATTTATTAATAGAGAATATATTTATATTTCATCTAGTTTAATTTGAAGACTGATGATGAATATTGTTGAGATATTATTCAATTCAACGTTCTTTATTTGATGACAGAAAGTTATTGATTACGTCCAAACGTTGATTCAGATGTTGGCTACTTGATACATTTGGGACTAAATCACAGAAGAAGTGACTTTATGGAGATGTTGAGACCTTTAATGAGGACGTTCTCTCTGACTGGACCTTCTGAGTGACAGAACCCCTCTAACCCACATGGTCCTGGTCCTGCAGACCTGAGAGCAGCAGCATGGTCTTCATCTGTGTGGATATCAACAGGTTATGAATGTTGTGCTGACATGTGATGATGTCTGTAGAAGGCTGACATGATGATGATCCACAAGAACACAATGACAAAGAGAAAAGCTCATTGATGAGGACATCGTCATGTTGAGCTACACATTTAAACCTCAACACATCTGATGATTATGAATGATTCTGATCTTCATTATTCTTTATTCAGGTTGAGTGTCTGCAGGTTGACAGCGATCAGCTGTTCTTCTCTGGCCTCAGCTCTGAAGTCCAACCCCTCCAGTCTGAGAGAACTGGATCTGAGTAGCAACGACCTGACGGATTCAGGAGTGAAGCTGCTGTCTGCTGGACTGGAGAGTCCTGACTGTAGACTGGAGACTCTGAGGTCAGTTCACTGACTCTGTTACACATATGTTATGTTTATTTTATAATTCAACCTAATTTATATGCAAACATAACTTAAATCCGTAAAGTTGAATATTTGATTGTGTTCATATTTCATGTTTCTTGAACTAAATGTAGTCTGCAGTCACAAAGACTTGTTTCTTAAAGAAACTGTAGAAAATGTCCTCTGTTAGTTGTTAAAGTAAATTAATGTTTAAGATTTTGGTTTAATGGTCAAATCTGTAAACAGAAGATCCTCTGAACTAATATTAGTTTCATATTTATAACGTTTACTTGAAGTAGAAATATTTCTTTGGTTTCTGTTAATTTAAATGTATTTCCACAAATAATGTCTGATCATTGATATTAATCTTTAAGAACACATAGAGATCAAGTCATAACTGTTGTAATATTGATCTTTCATTTGCCCCCATGAAGCTTGGTCTGTGGTAGGAAGTCATTCCTCACGTTATCTCAGTCTCTCTCTCTGGTGAAAGTAGTGACAGACAACACTTCTACTCATAAACATAATACAACATTTAGTTTTAGACATTTATTTCTATGATTTTATTCATATATTTCACTGCTTTTGTGAACTTAAGACCTTTTGGTAAAACAATTTCCATCACCAAGACAGTTCCTCCTCATGAGTAAAGTTGTTTTCACAAGATATATGAAGAATTTCAAAAATCAAGTTTCAATTTTTCAGCTGTCAGAACTCCAAGGCTGCAACAAAACAGGGAGACAGACGAGCAGCTGCCAACAAAAAGCTATTTATTTAACAATAACACAATCAAAACTAACTAAAGTGAGAGTAGGAAATCAAAGGTACGAATCAAAAGACAAAATGGTGACAAGGTCAGCGACACACCAGATGTCCTCCACCCCCCAGCGAGAGTGAGCCAAATCCAGAGGCCTTTTTATGGCCAGGCCACACCGGCTCAGGTGTGGCTTGTCTCGGCTGATGACCCGCCAATCAGCACCTGTAAGCAGGATTGAAACAGTGACACCTAGGGTATGGGAGGAGGGTCGGCACACGGCTTTAAGGCCATATTATCTCTTTACACTTGTGCCTTAGGACAATGGTGCCTCTTTATACAGAGAGCTGAGATTGTTCTGCAATTATTGATGTAACACATGGGTCACGTTCCCGTCTTCTGACCTCGTGCAGTTTCCCCTTTTGAAAGGGATTGACCATCTACCAGATTACAACTGGATTCCACTCCAATGACAAACAACTTTTCCTTTTTCATTTCTCCTTTCATTCTTGAGTTCAGCTCAAGTCATTCCAGTCATTCCTCTTCAATGAAGCAAGCTCCATTCGAGCAAAGCTCCATACAGCAAAAGAGGTGAAAAACCTTTGAATCGAAAAAACAGAAAAACCCACATTTCAATATGAGAGCAAACACTCTTTCAATACGTGATCCAGCGCCCGTGCATTCTGTCTGCACACATTCTGGTCACCACGCTGTTATCCCAGCTGTGCCTCCACCAACATGTCAACAAACATTTCACTCGCCAGACGTGACTGGGCTGCGGATCACGTGACGTATTTAGTGCTTACGCTAACCAAGCTGGTGGTCAACACAGTTCGTCACTTCTTAAGTTCTCTTTGAGCTACACATTTAAACCTCAACACATCTGATGGATTATGAATGTGTCACGGCCCGGCTCAGGCGCCGCAACAAAGTACACGGAAGACGCAGCGTTCCGAGCAAAAAGGCTTTATTTGGGTGCGCACGAGAGCTGGCGACAACGGAGAGCCTGCTGTCGTTATCGAGAGAGCCTTGGCCGGCCCAGAGAGCTTTATTCCCCCAGGAGCACCGGGCCCAGGTGCGTCTCATCACGCTGTCCTGCAGAAAGCAGAGGGACAGACAAACAGACAGACACAGACAGACAGGTAAACAAACAGACAGACAGGCAGGGGAGCCGTCACACCCTCCCCCATAAGAGCTGGGTCCTGACGGGAATCCCAGCCTAAAAAAAATCAACTGAGCCTAAACAAAGCCCAGAGGGAACTAATAACTAAGCTCACCCCACTAGGGAGCCCTGGACAACGCGTCCGCAACCACATTGTCCGTGCCCTTGATGTGCCGAACATCTAGCCAATATGACTGTAACAACAGTGACCACCTCATCAACCTCTGATTAGGACACTGCAAGGAGTTTAGAAATGTCAAGGGGTTATGGTCGGTGTAGACCACCACAGGCACCACCCCCGAAGCGATGTAAACATCAAAATGTTTTAGCGCCCAAACCAATGCCAGCGCCTCTTTTTTTATTGTGGAATAATTCAGCTGATATGAATTGAACTTCTTCGAAAAGTAACTCACTGGCTTAACAGCACCCATATCGTCAGCCTGCAGAAGGACAGCCGCCGCGCCCACGTGACTAGCATCCACCTGAAGGGAAAAGGGACGGTCAAACTGCGGGGCTGTCAAAACCGGGGCACTACATAGCAAAGCCTTAACTCTCTCAAAAGCCTGGTGGCAGGCGGGGGACCAGACAAACGGGGTTTTCCTCTTCAGCAAATCAGTGAGTGGCGCTACCACCTCAGAGAAGTTCCTGCAGCACGCCCGGTAGTACCCAACCAGACCCAGAAAATGCATCAGCTCCTTCTTTGTGGCGGGTGCCGGATAACGTTCCACCGCGTGGACTTTCTCCTGCACCACAGAAACCGTTCCCTGGCCGACCACCCGCCCCAAGTACGTCACTGTCGCCCTTGCGAACTCACACTTGGCGAGGTTGATGGTCAGACGTGCCTCCGTCAGGACTGTTCGAACGCGCTCTAAATGAGAAGGCCACGTATCCGAAAAGACCACCACATCATCTAGGTAGACCGTACACCCCTCCAAATCTCCCGGAACTTGCGTCATAAGCCACCTGAAACGTTGCTGGGGCATTACGCAAGCCGAATGGCATGACCCTATAGGAGTATAATCCGCTCGGCGTTATAAACGCCGAAATCTCGCGAGCTCGCTCGGACAACGGAACCTGCCAATACCCCTTTAGCAAGTCAAACTTGCTAACAAATTTGGCATGGCCTACCTGGTCAATACAATCCTCCATGCATGGGAGCGGAAAAGAATCAGGCTTAGTCACTGCGTTCACCTTCCGAAAATCGGTACAAAACCGCGGAGTGTTGTCAGGTTTTGGGACCATAATGCAGGGGGATGCCCAACTTGAAGCCGAGGGCTCAGCAATCCCGCACTCCAACATGTACTTAAGTTCAACATCCAGGTGTTTACGTTTCTCAGGGTTAACCCGATAGAACCTCTGCCTAACCGGCTGAGCATCTCCAACGTCTATAACGTGTTCGATGAGGTGCGTCTGAGTAGGAGCATCACCAAACAACTGAGGAAAAGCTCTTAGGACCTCGGCTAGATCTGCCTGCTGCGACTCCGCTAAATGCCCCAGCAGCACAGGCAATCTATCCAACGACTCAGAGTTCTTTAAACGGCCTTGCAGCACCGCCGGATCCAGATCAGGCAATCCATCTTCTACCCCATCCGCCTCGGGCTGAGGGGCATAAACCACAGAGACCCTGCCAACTGAACATGTCGGGCGCACGTCCTCCGGAGGGGGCCGAGCTTCAGCACCCGTCGGACCGGACACACGACCGTAATATGGCTTTAGCAAATTCATGTGACAAAGCTGAGTGGCCTTCCTGCGTGCCGGAGTGGAAATAATGTAATTCTGGTCAGAGGTTTGCTTCAGAACCGTAAGTGGACCTATGAACTTCGCCTGAAACGGTGAGCTCACTATAGGGAGCAAGGCAAGTACTTGGTCACCAGGCCTAAAGACGCGACACTCTGCGCGACGGTCATACAAGTGCTTCATCTTGACTTGAGCTACCCCCAGATTCTTCCGAGCTAGTTCTCCAGCAGTGTAAAGTCTACGTCTAAAACTATTGACGAAGTCAACCAAATTCTTAGGAGGCTCAGTCTCTTTCCAGTTGCGGGATAGGGCAGCCAAGGGACCCCTGACAGTGTGAGCAAACACCAGTTCATTCGGGCTAAACCCAGTGCTCTCCTGTGTCACCTCTCTTGCTGCCAGCATCAACCAAGGTAAACCCACCTCCCAGTCTCTACCTAACTCCATGCAGTAAGCGCGTAGGAGGGACTTCAATGTTTGATGAAAGCGCTCCAATGCCCCCTGACTCTGCGCATGATAAGCAGAGGCCTGGTTGTGCTGGACACGGAGCTGCTTCAACACCTGTGCAAACATATGGGACGAGAAGTTAGTCCCTTGATCTGACTGGACGACCTTCGGAATGCCAAACACTGAGATGAACTGGGAAAGTGCCTTTACCACTGACCTAGTAGTGATGGTACGCAAAGGGTACGCCGCCGGATAGCGGGTACTCTGGCACATAACGGTCAGAAGATAGACAGCACCCGATTTGGCACGAGGCAAAGGACCCACACAATCAATTATCAAATGCTCAAACGGTTGGCTTCCTTTTCCATGTTCCTGAACCGCTGCCGGTAGGCCTCAGGAACCAATTCATATGCCTTTAACACCGCCCTTTTCACCAAAGAATATTGCTGACTGGCTGCATCAGTCAATGAGGAGTATGCCTCCTGTGCCCTCCCAGTCAGCACGCACTGTAGCATCAGCGTGCGCGCTGAATCCGGCCACTTACGTAATTCAGCCACACGCTCAAACAAAGAAAAAAACAACTCAGGATTTTTTTCAGAAAACGTTGGCACGAGCCTTAAGTTGCCTAAGACGTCAAAGTCATCCCCAGGCTGTTCTGAGGGAGACAACTTCCCCCTTGGCCCAGCAGCAGCCAGCTTCCCCTCTTTAATCAAGTCTAGCCTAGCCTGCTCCACCTCCAATTTTTGCGTTTTCCATTTGTTGGTGCATCTTCGCCACAGCCACCTCCTTCTCCAACTGTGCCTGCACCTTAAATCTATCATGGTCCAGCTGCAACAACAATAATTCCTTTTGTTGGGAAAAGGTTAAGCTAGATGTGGCGAGGGGCGGAGAACCTACGTCCTCCTGGAGCACAGCTGATGCTCCTTCCGTTAACACTTTTCTTTCCTCCAACCCCAACCTCAAAACGGCCTTAACTCTGTCCTTCAACCGTTTATCACCCACGTCAATGCCATAATATTCTGCTATTTTCAGCAGTTGCTCCTTCGTGCAGAGATCCAAATTCTTCTCCGAAGGAGAAGCCACGAAGTGGTCAACACTCTCCATAGCCAAGTGTGTCCGAAACCATCAACGGGAGAAAAATAAATAAATAAATAAATGAATGAAAGCTACCGGTGTGTAGTCCACAGCCAATGACATATCAGCAGCGCGCCCCTCAAGCTGACTACCTCCCCACCCACTAACTAAAACAATACACTCAACCCTAGTCTTCATGTGGTTAATGGCGGCGGGTATTTATGCACTGGAGCCCAGTGGCGAAGTAAAGCAACCAGCAACTGGCGACTGCCCTGCACCATGGAAATGCTCCCGAGACGAGACGCTCTAGCCGCGGTCCCCACAGCACTACCAAAACAAAAAACAACAAATGACGAAACTCAAAGGAGTAACGGCGCTGTACCTGACAGGGGAGCGCCGCTTCAAACTAAATCAAAATCAAATCACACAGAACAAAAGATCCCGGATGAGCCCCAACATGTCACGGCCCGGCTCAGGCGCCGCAACAAAGTACATGGAAGACGCAGCGTTCCGAGCAAAAAGGCTTTATTTGGGTGCGCACGAGAGCTGGCGACAACGGAGAGCCTGCTGTCGCTATCGAGAGAGCCTTGGCCGGCCCAGAGGCGGAGCTTTATTCCCCCAGGAGCACCGGGCCCAGGTGCGTCTCATCACGCCGTCCTGCAGGAAGCAGAGGGACAGACAGACAGACAGGGGAGCCGTCACAGAATGATTCTGACCTTCATCTTTATTCTTTATTCAGGTTGATGGGCTGCAGGTTGACAGCGATCAGCTGTTCTTCTCTGGCCTCAGCTCTGAAGTCCAACCCCTCCAGTCTGAGAGAACTGGACCTGAGTGACAACGATCTGACGGCTTCAGATGTGAAGCTGCTGTCTGCTGGACTGGAGAGTCCTGACTGGAGACTGGAGACTCTGAGGTCAGGAGAGGGTTGGAGTCGGTCCATGCTGGTTCCAGCAGGGTTGAACTAAACACAGATCCAGTATTTCCTGTAGACCTCCAACGCTGACGGGTTTCAGGATTGGACAGAAGCTTGTTGTGATCGTGTGTTTGAGTTGATGTGAAGAAGAGACTCTGAGACTGTGTTTTTTATCATCTCTGAGCCCTCACAGCAGTGACTCCATCACTACTGTGAGCAGTGAACGCCTCTCTGTTTCTGTCGTGATGCGTTCAGGGCCCTCAGCTCTCTATGTCCACTGTGTTATTGTGGAAGCTGCAGAGGGAACAGACCTGATGTCCAGGTGTGAGAGCTGAAGGACTCAATCCTGCTGCTCTTTCTACTGGATGATGAAGAGTCTCTGAGACACTGATCCTTCTCTTCTTCTTCTCTCCTCAGATGGAAGTGAGTCCACCATCGTCTCTGTGTTCCTCTGGACCGGATCAGAGGATCCTCAGTGGATCTGGACTCCACCACCTGGGCTTAGTGTAGTCCTTTGGTTCCTTCATTTGTTCTGACCCTAAAGCGTCAGATGAGTTGTGTTCATGACCTCATCGCAGTAGATGAATGTGGTGGAAATGTATCGTAAGTGCTCTGTTCTTAAATGTGTAGCTGAACTCTGAAAGCAGAGCTCAGTT
Source organism: Taurulus bubalis (assembly GCF_910589615.1). Lineage (NCBI taxonomy): Eukaryota > Metazoa > Chordata > Actinopteri > Perciformes > Cottidae > Taurulus > Taurulus bubalis. Next base: position 348,862 of record NC_136601.1, read on the forward strand.
CATCTTGACCCGGTCTGATCAGCGCCATCCGTGTGAAGCGATAACCGGTGGATCTCGGTATTGTTTTTTGTTCTTTTCCTTTGTTTTCTTTCTTTCCTCTCACTCTTGCCTCTCAGGGCCGCAGACAAACAACTTCCTGAGCCGGCATGAGGCTTGTCTGGAGGGAAGGAGACACTAAGGAGCAGGGGGAAGGCAAACATTTCAATAACAATATAGATGTATAAACTCATGTTGAGCTATTCTTCGGAGTCAGTCCTCCAAACCGTCTGTGGTGAAGAGCTCTGCCCATTCAATTGAATTATTCCAAGTTTCTGTTTAATAAATGTTACAAGTGTTTCACATCCCTTCTTTCTCCGCCCCCCCCTACCCTCCCCCCCCCCACACACCCCCCCCCACCCCCATGCACAAAACCAAATGGCACCAGTCACTTTTACAAACTCTTAAAAAAAAAAGTTTAATAAGAGGGAAACGTAATTTCAATTTTCTGTATGTCTTGCACATAGCCATAAAACTATTAAATGTTCAAGTTCTGTATCATCAGCTGTTTATGTTTTTGTGTCCAAAATGTTTTCCTTCTGGAACAATAAAGATAAATGAATCTCAAACAGAGCCGTGATCTCATATTTAAGTTGTTGATGATGATGATGATGATGATGTACCTTGAGTGTTGATGTGACCCTCTGCAAAGTACAAAAGTCATGTAATAATAATAAGTCACTAAATTCATATAATATCTAAATCATCATCCTGACTGAGGATAAGCAGAAGAGATTATTGTATATGAATAAAATAAATCAATACTTTGCCTTCAGCCGCGGAGATTTCCTCAGAACAATAAAAACTCCTAAGACGCTCCTCTGTGTCACACGTCTGCACAACAAGGAAACACCATGAACACCTCGCATTACCACAAGTCACCCGGTAGGTCGTCCTCCGTATTTGAAGACGCTCTGTGGATCTTAGAGTCCAGAATGTTCTCCTTTCACTCAGAATAGCTCTTCTGGGATCTCAACTCTCCTTCACAGTTGGGATCCGCTGAACTGGTCCCGCTAGAGTACTTTCCTTTGTAAAGTTCATCAAGTTCCTCTTGTTATAGTGAAGTGTATTCTGCTGAAGTCAAAGTGTTCTGTGATGCCATGATGTCATTGAACAGCTGGAGAGGATCCAAAGAGATGAAGAGAGCTTCTTCAGGGATTCTGCTCTGGACGCTCAGTGGAGGACATGGTCTGGTACGAGCGTCCAGAGGACCTGCTGGACCTGATGGATGTGCTGGACCTGCTGGACCTGATGTATGTGCTGGACCTACTGGACTGATGGACCTGATGGACCTGCTGGACCTGCTGAACCTACTGGACCTGCTGGACCTGCTGGATGTGCTGGACCTGCTGGACCTGATGGACCTGCTGGATGTGCTGGACCTGCTGGACCTACTGGACCTGATGGACCTGCTGGATGTGCTGGACCTACTGGACCTGCTGGACCTGATAAACCTACTGGACCTGATGGACCTGCTGGATGTGCTGGATCTACTGGACCTGCTGGACCTGTTGGACCTGCTGGACCTGATGGACCTGCTGGACCTGTTGGACCTGATGGACTTACTGGACCTGATGGACCTACTGGACCTGCTGGACCTAATGGACCTGCTGGATGTGCTGGACCTGCTGGACCTGATGGACTTACTGGACCTGATGGACCTGCTGGACCTGATGGACTTACTGGACCTGATGGACCTGATGGACCTACTGGACCTGCTGGATGTGCTGGACCTACTGGACCTACTGGACCTGCTGCCACTGAGACCAGACCCCGGATCAGAGGGTGAAATTGGATGGATGGACTTTTCGTGACATACTAATACAAGACGTGCTAATAACTTTATTAAAGATACTCTTCTTTCAGTTGATAATAATTCACATCAACGCTCTCTTCAGCTCAGCAGCATCTGGACTCCATCGGGGGACCCTGATCCAGACCCTGACCCAGACCCTGACCCTGACCCTGATCCCGGCTCTGATCCAGACCCTGACCCAGACCCTGATCCAGACCCTGATCCAGGCCCTAACCCAGACCCTGATCCAGGCCCTGATCCAGATCCAGACCCTGATCCAGGTAGCTCACCTGGCAGAGCGGAGCCCATCGACACCACGGTCTAGTCCAGGTTCTCAGCTGGTCTGGCTCTGACCCACCACCTTCATGAGCCGGGACCCAAATCCAGGAACGTTCTCAACCTCTCAGATGGAATGAAAAGATGGAGCAGCTTGAACCTGAGAGTTCAGGATATGTATTCTATCAAAACACACTTCACACAACTTTTTTGTTTCAGAGCTTATTTTTCGTTTTTATTTTACAAAAACAGAAAGGAAAACATCCGAAAAGGCTCCATGAATTTGTTTGTTTGTTTGAGCTCAGGCCTGCTGACATGCTGCAGGACGACAACAACACACAGGACACAACAACAAAAACACACAAAGGTTTACATGTGAAAGTTCAAACTTTGGATTTTAGAAGTGACAAAGAAACAAAACAGTAAAAAATAATAAAAATACAAAGAAAAACAAATTAATTCTTTCTCCTCAAACTAAAATCCCCCTGAGATCCTGATTCAGCCTTCAGGTGGTAGAACTGGTAGTACTGGTAGTACTGGTAATACTGGTAGAACTGGTTGAACTGGTAGTACTGGTTGAACTAGTAGAACTGGTAGTACTGGTTGAACTGGTAGAACTGGTAGAACTGGTAGTACTGGTTGAACTAGTAGAACTAGTAGTACTGGTTGAACTAGTTGAACTGGTAGTACTGGTAGTACTGGTTGAACTGGTAGTAATGGTTGAACTGGTTGAACTGGTAGTACTGGTAGTACTGGTTGAACTGGTTGAACTGGTAGTAATGGTTTAACTAGTTGAACTGGTAGTAATGGTAGAACTGGTAGAACTGGTCTTGGTCTTCTCCGTAATAACGAGGCCAAACAGAAGGTTTGGAGTCAGACTGTAAAGTCCTCAGAGGTAAATTAGTATTTGTGATTTTGGGCGACACAAAATAAACTAAATTGAATGAACTTGGTCCGATTCACTGAGTGAACTTTGACCTTTTTAGTGGAGGGAAGAAATTGTTTGTTTATTTGTTTGTTGTCATGTTCTAACGGTAATCGGTTGTTTGTCTGATCCGTTCACAGCCGTTCGGTTGGTTTCAGTGAAACAGACTTCAGGGGGAGATTTCCTTTTCTTTGGTTCCTCAGATGTTCTGCTGGGTTCTGCTGGGTTCTACTGGGTCATCGTCCTGCTGGAGCGACTACGGACCACCTTCTGGAACATTTCGTCTGCAGACAGAACACCACGGTTAGACTTCACGGGTTCGGGTTCAGGTTCTGGTTCTGGTTCAGGTTCAGGTTCTGGTTCTGCAGCTAAAACAAGAAGAAACTCACCGTCCCTGTAGCTCTTGGAGTCCGCCTGTGAGACAGATAATTATTATCATCATCATTAGTATAATCATTATGACCATTATTATTATTTATGGAACTACTAGAATTAGACGTCCAAATCAAATGATGCAGATCTCATTATTTTCACTGTCTTCATTGTTTTGTTTGTAAAATGTTTACAGAGGTCAAAGGTCATGTGACTTTACCCTGGAGGAGGCCGGCGGTCTGAAGGCCGCTGCAGGTCCATCCGCCTGCTCTCGGTCCAGCTTCAGAGCTGCAAGAGACAAAAGACAGTTTATTACAACTTATTACAGCTTATTACAGCTTATTACAACTTATTACAGCTTATTACAACTTATTACAGCTTACGACAACTTATTACAACTTATTACAGCTTATTACAGCTTATTTCAACTTATTACAGCTTATTACAGCTTATTACAACTTATTACAGCTTACTACAACTTATTACAGCTTATTACAACTTATTACAGTTTACTACAACTTATTACAGTTTATTACAACTTATTACAGCTTACTTCAACTTATTACAACTATTACAGCTTACTACAACTTATTACAACTTAGTACAACTTATTACAGCTTACTACAACTTATTACAGCTTATTACAGCTTATTACAGTTTATTACAACTTATTACAGCGTATTACAACTTCTCATAACTTCTTATAACTTCTAATAACTTCTCATAACTACTTATAACTTCTTACAATTTCTTATAACGAATTATAACTTCTTATAACTTCTCATAACTTCTTACAACTTCTTATTACTTCTTACGACTTCTTATAACTTTTTATAAGACCCTGAAGCTCTCTTCAGAAGCTGTGATGTCGTGGAGACCCTGAAGCAGTCTGAAGGACTAAAGGCGGACTCACGCAGAGGTCTGATGATGCTGTTGACGGCGTGGACGACTCCGTTGGTCGCCATCAGGTCGGCGTCGGCGACGGGGACTTTGTTGACGTACACGGTGTAGTTACGCTGCAACACAGAGAGCAGCGTCATCATGTGATCAGCTCCCATCAGAGATCAATAACAGAGATCAATAACAGATAACAGAGATCAATAACAGAGATAAATAACAGAGATCAATAACAGATGATGGAGATCAATAACAGAGATCAATAACAGATGATGGAGATCAATAACAGAGATCAAAAACAGAGATCAATAACAGATAACAGAGATCAATAATAGAGATCAATAACAGATAACAGAGATCAATAACAGAGATAAATAACAGAGATCAATAACAGAGGACTGACCACGCCCAGCTCCAGCTTCTCTCCCTGCAGGGGCTGCACTCTGGTGTGAGAGGCCACGCCCCCACTGACCAGAAGCCCCGCCCCCAGGTGGTACCGGAGCACAGCCTGCAGCTGCTGACGGGAACCTGGACACACGCACGCGCACGCGCACGCGCACGCGCACGTTTGTTTTTCAATATTAAACATTCGTTGGAACTGATTTGTAAAGTGAGATATTTGTAATACCTGTAAAGTGATATTCTTTGAGCTGATTCAGTGTGTATTCTGTATATTGATGTACTAGTACACATATCAGTAAGAAGTACTGTGACTGTGACTGTGAACAACATGTCTGCTGAGTGTCTGCAGTGACGCTGCAGACGGCTCGTGTAAACGGAATCGAACAGCCGGCTCTTAGAGTAAACAGGCGGCTCGGCCCAAAGAAGGAGCCTTCCTGGCACTTACGCATCAGCTGGTCGCGCTCGTCCCGAGGGAGGGCGTCGAAGGCGGCGTTGGTCGGGGCGAAGAAGGTCAGCGCCCCCTGCTGGTTGAGCAGCTCCGTCAGGCCGGCGGTTTGCACGGCCCCCACCAGCAGGCTGAAACAGGGAGGCCACAACGTGAGGTCACTTCCTGTACAGGGCCGCGTGAGGTCACTTCCTGTACAGGGCCGCGTGAGGTCACTTCCTGTACAGGGCCGCGTGAGGTCACTTCCTGTACAGGACCGTGTGAGGTCACTTCCTGTACAGGACCGTGTGAGGTCACTTGCTGGTACTGGTGAGTACTGGTGTGTACTGGTGTGTACTGGTGAGTGCTGGTGAGTACTGGTGTGTACTGGTGTGTACTGGTGAGTACTGGTGAGTACTGGTGAGTGCTAGTGTGTATTGGTGAGTGCTGGTGAGTACTGGTGTGTACTGGTAAGTGCTGGTGAGTACTGGTGAGTACTAGTGAGTACTGGTGAGTGCTAGTGTGTACTGGTGAGTGCTGGTGAGTATTGGTGAGTACTGGTGAGAACTGGTGAGTGCTAGTGTGTACTGGTGAGTGCTGGTGTGTACTGGTGAGTGCTGGTGTGTACTGGTGTGTACTGGTGTGTACTGGTGAGTACTGGTGTGTACTGGTGAGTACTGGTGTGTACTGGTAAGTGCTGGTGAGTACTGGTGAGTACTGGTGTGTACTGGTGAGTGCTGGTGTGTACTGGTGAGTACTGGTGAGTGCTGGTGTGTACTGGTGAGTGCTGGTGTGTACTGGTGTGTACTGGTGAGTACTGGTGTGTACTGGTGAGTGCTGGTGTGTACTGGTGAGTGCTGGTGAGTACTTGTGAGTACTGGTGAGAACTGATGAGTGCTGGTATCATCCTGACCATCTGGCTCTGGAAAGGAACCTAGTCTGGAGGTCCTAGTTCAGGATGAGCTCCAGCCTGAATGGATCAGAACATCAGAACCCGTGGTCTCACCTGAAGCGGTCGTCGGCCTTTAGGACGTCCATGACGGTTCCCATCGGCGGCGTGAGCAGCTTGTCCACCGTGAACATGGCGGCGTAGCGTCCCGTCTTATCGTGAGCGGCGATGCAGGCGTTCTCAATGCAAAGGTTCTGCAACACAGAACCGAAGAGCTGAGAGGCTGCAGGGGCTATATATATACGTGTATATATATATATATATATATATATATATATATATATATATATATATATATATATATATATATGTATAAATATACAGTATATTACAAATATAGATAAGTATATAAGTCTGTCTGAAGTAAAGACAGAACTTCTGCTCACACTATCTGTGGGTCTCTGGACTCCACAACACACACACACACACACACACACACACACACACACACACACAGACACACACACACAGACACACACACACAGACACACACACACACACACACAGACAGACAGACAGACAGGCACACAGACACAGACACACACACACACACACACACACACACACACACACACACACACACACACACACACACACACACACACACACACACGTCTGGAAAGATTTAGCCTCCGTGGGAAGCAGGAAACTTCTTGTGGTCTGCAGAATTCATTACTGAGCAGAAATGTGAGCCACCCACGAGTCCAGAACCTGAACCACGTGGAGACCAGAACCTGAACCATGTGGAGACCAGAACCTGAACCATGTGGAGACTAGAACCTGAACCACGTGGAGACCAGCAGAAACCTGAACCATGTGGAGACCAGCAGAAACCTGAACCATGTGGAGACCAGAACCTGAACCACGTGGAGACCAGCAGAAACCTGAACCACGTGGAGACCAGAACCTGAACCATGTGGAGACCAGAACCTGAACCACGTGGAGACCAGCAGAAACCTGAACCACGTTGAGACCAGAACCTGAACCATGTGGAGACCAGAACCTGAACCACGTGAAAACCAGCAGAAACCTGAACCACGTGGAGACCAGAACCTGAACCATGTGGAGACCAGAACCTGAACCACATGGAGACCAGCAGAAACCTGAACCACGTGGAGACCAGAAAACTGAACCACGTGGAGACCAGAACCTGAACCACGTGGAGACCAGCAGAAACCTGAACCACGTGGAGACCAGAAACCTGAACCATGTGGAGACCAGAACCTGAACCATGTGGAGATCAGAACCTGAACCACGTGGAGACCAGCAGAAACCTGAACCACGTGGAGACCAGCAGAAACCTGAACCACGTGGAGACCAGAACCTGAACCATGTGGAGACCAACAGAAACTTGAACCACTTGAACCACAGAGACCAGAAACCAGAGACCAGCAACCAGAGACCAGCAGAGCAACGTCTCCTGGACCTCCAGAGACCAGCAGATCTGCTGATGCTACAGTGGGCCCCCAGCATCATGTGGGTCCTCTGGTCGTCTCTCGGCAGTGATCCACCACAACATGGAGGACTTGGTCTCCTCATGAGGGACTCGGTCAGACCACATTTACTGCGTCGTCCTGCCTTTGAAAAACCTTTTCAAAATGTAGATCAAGTTCTCTGTCACCTCTCAGACTCATCGTAGCTTTGATTATAAAAACCTCACAAATCAAACGTGTTCGGCATCATGAAGACCCGGATCAGCACCACTGGTCCCACACAGAGGACCTGGAGCTCTAGCATGAGTTCAGACAGGAAGACCACCCCCTCACGCTGGACCCCTAGGCCTCTCACCGCTCACCAGCAGCACACATTCCACCATCAGAGGAGGCCCAGTCCCAACGTCCCCCTGAACCCTCAGGGACCCACTGACATCACCTGCTAACTGGTTGAGTGCGAGTGGGAGTTTTTCCTGATCTGATGTGAGGTCCCGGGACAGGGATGTTATGTGTACAGATTGTAAAGCCCTCCGAGGCAAACTTGTATTTGTGATGTTGGGCTGTATAAAATAAACTGAATTGAATTGAATTGAATGTGAACAGATTGTAAAATTTGTATTTGTGATTTTGGGGTATATAAAATAAACTGAATTGAATTGAGAAGCTTCAGGGCTTGATGGTGTGAATATGAATGACAGCACTTTGCTGCAACACATCACGTGACTATTCACTGATTCGAGCGTCTTCCTCACGAGATGAGAAGTCATTTTAAATTATCTATTTACTCGTTTTGGTCAAACTGTCCAGCACCACATCTGCACCTCCAGCAGAACCTCCAGCAGAACCTCCAGCAGAACCTCCAGCCAGCAGCAACTCCAGCAGCACCTCCAGCAGAACCTCCAGCAGAACCTCCAGCAGCACCAGTGTCTGGACTCCTGGGATCTTTTTGTCGCTGCCGCTCATCAGGGCAAACACAACAAGATCTCAAATCTCCTCTTTGAGTTCAAGCCCAAATGATTTCTGTGTAACTCAGGACCGCATCATCGGCATAATAAACCTGAACCACTGATCATCCACAGTCTCTCCAGGTGGAACCAGGTGTGTCACTGAAACCACAACTGCAGTGACCTCGTGAGGTCTCCACTGGAGATGAAGAGGCAGGATCTGTTGCCCGTGGAGACAGACGAGCCGCCCAATCCGCCTGGCAACAGACGGCACAGTCAGACTACATATCTGATCCTCTGACTGGGAGAATAGAAGCGAGTCAGCTTTTATTAATGTGGAAAAAGCCTGAAGTCATTCTGAATGTATTGGAAGGTTTTCTTTCCAGGAAATGAAGATCACAGGTTATTAAAAATAAAACTGTTAGATTCCTCATGTCAGCAGCAGACGAACAAGCTGCTTATTGTTCTGACATGAAACCAGGACGTAATCACATCCAGATGTTTGTCCAACAGAGCTTCACCTGCAGGATCCAGGTCTACACGAGTCCACCAAGACGGACCTGCTGTCCAACAAGACTTCTTTGGTTCGGGGGAATCGAGCCCCCGAGCCTCGTGGGTTTGTTTGGACGGATGTGAAAACAGCAACCGTGCTTTGGTGCAGCCGGACCGAGACCGGCTCTTCAATGAGGTCGTGATCCGGCTGCTAACTCATACTCTGTGGTGCCAAAGGTCTGAGACGATACCCAAAGGTCTGAAACGATACCCAAAGGTCTGAGACAATACCCAAAGATCTGAGACAATACCCAAAGGTCTGAGACGATACCCAAAGGTCTGAGACAATACCCAAAGATCTGAGACGATACCCAAAGCTCTGAGACAATACCCGCTCTCTACACCACCAGGAGAACCCAAGGTCCGGGATCAGGACCAGTAATCCCGTAAAATTGAGGTTTTCATCAGGAATTGTGAATACATTAGCAGTTGTTTGTTGAAGCGCATGAGAGTTATTGTTTGGTTGAGTTTTTAACGAGGTATTGAACCCATAAGACTCGTGGAGTTTCACTGGTTTTGGTACGGACTGGTTCAGTCCGGTTTTCTTGAGGCGAGAAGGCGATCTGGACTCCTTACGTTTCTGTAGACGAACACTCGGAGCTTGAGGCCTCCCAGCGTCTCCAGCTCCTGGCCGTGATACAGAGCCTTAGAGGACAGCTGCTCCTTCAGGATGTGGTTGGTCATCAGCTTCCTGAAGTCCGGCGTCATCGTCGTGTCACTTCCTGTTGGAAGACACGGTCAATAAGACGAGGGCCGCGACTAACAAAAACATTTTGATCGTGTTTTTAAAATGTTTTAGACGTAAAAACTAAATGAAAATGAAACAAATTAGCTTGATAAATATCTTTAAATATGTTTAGTTCACACTTTTATTGAAATTTACCCAACTTCAGTCCTGATCGTAACTAACAAACTGCTTCTGTTGTTTTTATGAAAAGAAAAAAAACATGAAATATTATCTCTAGAATAAATACTCAAACCATTTTGAGGCATCAAACACTGCAGTGCTCCATAATACAGCAGTGATGCCCCTAGTGGACAAACCAGCAATAAAAACTGTAATAAAATCCACAATAACTGAAATATTATATCTACAGACTGAGTGTCTGTACTGAGGCCACAAGGGTTAATACATGGACCTGAGCAGCGTCTTCGGGGTCAATGGTCTGGGGCGTTACCTGTGAAGGCGTCGTTCAGCGGGGTCAGCATGGTCAGCGCCTCGGAGCCGGTCAGGTGGGAGGATAGCCCTGCCTCCACGAACAGCTTGGTCGCCGTGGCAACAGATGAATCCTCAGCCAGCTCCAGTAGAACTTTGGCTGGAAGAGGAGAAGAGAATAGTACTGCAAGTACTGCCCGACTCCAGTCTGTGCTGGGGGTGTGTTGTGTCCCTGATGATGTGGTGTGTTGTGTCCCTGATGATGTGTTCTGTCCCTGATGGTGTGTTCTGTCCCTGATGGTGTGGTGTGTTGTGTCCCTGATGATGTGTTCTATCCCTGATGGTGTGTTCTGTCCCTGATGATGTGGTGTGTTAGCAATACAGCAGTATTAGCATTACTGCTGTACTGCAGTATTAGCAGTACTGCAGTACTCAGTACCTGAGTCGGGGATGAGCAGCTCGTCGATGTGGTGCAGGACCCCGTTGGTCGCCAGCTGGTCCCTCTTGGTGACGATGGCCTTCCCGTTCAGGGTGATCCGGTCCCCGTCACAGCCCACCTCCAGCACGGAGCCCTGCAGGGTCTCCATTGGGGTCCCAGACACGATGGACTCTGCACACTGCATGTGCTTCAGGATGTGGTAGTTCAGCAGGTCTGAGGGGGACATGAGGACACATAAGGACACATGAGGACACAAGAAGACACAAGAGGACACATAAGGACACTGCACGATGGACTCTGCACACTGCATGTGCTTCAGGGTGTGGTAGTTCAGCAGGTCTGTGGGGGGGCATCAGGAGCCGGTTCAGCTGATACTGGTCTGAAACCACGAAGACCAGCAGCAGGAGCAGCAGCTCACCTCTCAGAGCAACGGGGTCTCCCAGGATCCGGTTCAGGATCTCCTGACTCACCTCTCAGAGCAATGGGGTCTCCCAGGATCCGGTTCAGGGTCTCCTGAGGGATCTTCTCGAAGGCCTCGTTGGTGGGAGCGAAGACGGTGTACTGGCCCTCGCTCTCCAGCATGGCGGTCAGACCGGCCGCCGCCATCGCCGTCTGGACGGGAACGAGTCAGGAGGACTACTTTATCTATTGATCTATTGATCACTGATCAACTTGTTGAGGATTGGGTTATGTAAAATACGAGTTCTTTCTCTTTTCTTTTCTAAGTAATTTTCATTCTAAGTTCTTTTCATTTTCTCTTTATGCACTATAACTAAATTGTTTGAGTGAAATAGTATTTTATCACGCTGCATTATAACTAAATTGCTTTAAGTGAAATAGTCTTCTTATCATGCTGCATTATGCTAATTGTTTTGAGTGAAATTGTGCTTAAATACGCTGTAGTACATTCCTGTTATTTTTATGACATTTTTATGACATTTATATATGGTCATATTAGATAGTATCCTGTTGTAGACGGAAGAAAGGTCTAAATATGGTCCTAGTAGATGGTATCCTGTTATATACGGAAGAAAGGTCTAAATATGGTCCTGCTGTTCATCAGCTGACCTTGAGTAGCTTTTGCAGCTGTAACCACAAACACGCTATTGAGCATGTGACCAAGGTCAAAGCAGATTGTAATCACACGCACCGGTTACTCCCACTATGTCTCGACAGAGATCTTCCTATGCACTTGCCTATATATACTGTGATAACTGCGCACTTCTTCAGTTCCTCTTGGGCTCTGTCCCTGAGATGGAACCACTCGGTTTGAGAAATCAAACCGAGTGACTTTCGTATACTTGTAATTACTGGTACCTGTTTCTAAGCGCTGAGGGGTTTTCCCCCAAGACAAAAAAGAAGCGGTTGATGAATTACAATGTGATTTTTACTCTTGTAGTTTTTTAAACATATGATACTGGTGAACTGACTCTTAGCTACTGAGGGGAACTGCTCCAAGTAAAGAAAAAGACTCAGTTATGGTACTGTGTGTATAATGACTCTTGTTGAAAGAAAATGAATACTCTCAAATAAGAGTGTAGAACTCTACTCAATGGGGACTCCCGTTTATTGGAATAAGATAACTTCCAGGTTTTTCGAGACAAAGAAGGTAACACCGGGCCGAGGCCATTGACCAGGGAACACAATCCAGCACGATCCTGCCTCGTTTCCAGATCCAGACAAATGTAAGTAATCATTTGGGTTGCACTGTTTGTAAAACGGTTCATCTTCCTTTCCTTTTAGAGGAAACAGTTCGGTGGAGACGTGGCTCAATAGTACAGGTAGGCGACGGGGAAACTGAACGAATGGGGTTTTTAACATCCGTCATTGTCTCTATAAATTGTAATCGAAAGCAAACTGAGAGGGAAACCTCAGGGTTCTAAAACGGGCGCTCCTTACACGTAGTAGGCACTCCCACTAAGCCCTGACCAGGTCAGGGCCGGTACCGTTACAGACTGATCAATTGATCTATCGATCGATTTATTGACTGATCAATTGATCTATCGATCGATTGATCCAGCGATCTACTGATCTATCGACTGATCTATTGATCGATCGGCTGGTGGCTGAACTCACGCGCAGCGTCTCCAGGTCGTCGTCCACGTCGATGAGCGCGTGCACGTTGTTGGAGATGGCGGTGATGACGCGGTCGACCACGTGCACGATGCCGTTGGTGGCGTGCTGGTCGGGTTTGATCAGCCGAGCACAGTTCACCGTCACGATCTGAGGAGGTGAAGAAGAGCTCTTTAAACCCATCATCATCTTCATCACCATCTTCATCCTCATCCTCATCCTCACCCACCCCGTTGCTGTAGTGGTGGATGTGCACGTGGAAGTCCTGGTACATGGAGGCGAAGGAGGATCCGTGTCTCAGCTCCTCGGAGGTCAGCCGGCGGCTCACCATGTGGTAATGAAGAGCGTTCAGCAGCTCGATGTTCACGTTGCTCACCAGAGCGTCCAGGATCTCCTAACACACGACAACAACAACAACAACAACAACACACTGCGTCACATAGGGGCTGAAGGGGTCGGCAGCTCGATGTTCACGTTTGCTCACCAGAGCGTCCAGGATCTTCTAACACCACGACAACAACAACAACAACAACAACAACAACAACAACAACACACTGCGTCACAAAGGGGCTGAAGGGCACCTGATGTTACTGCAGGAACTAGGGTTTACTCCATGTGTGCTAGTGCATTGTGGTTACTGCTCTTAATGTAGTATTATTACTGCTCTTAAAGTAGTATTACTGCTCTTAAAGTAGTATTACTATCTTTGAGGCAGTAATACTGGTCACTGTTTCAACAAACACAGGATAAATAGTGTATTTGTGGGGACTATTTCCAGCGGCGGATGCGTGCGCACTGACTGACCGTGGGCAGGGCGGCCCACGCCTCATTGCTCGGGGCGAAGAAGGTGAAGCTGCCGGGTCCCTCCACCTCCTCCCTCAGCTGGGCGCGCTCAGAGTACATCTGAGTGGTGGAGGCGCCCACCACGCCGAGCGTGTCGTAGATGTTCACCAGAGGCAGCGCTGCAAGGAGACCAGAGAGGGAGGTCAGAGGTCATCTGAGCTACAGGTCAGAGGTCATCTGAGCTACAGGTCAGAGGTCATACCAGCAGGACAGCCCTTCTCTCCAGGGATCTTCTCATAGCCAGGACAGCACTCATAGGTGATCATCCTGCAGCCGAGACACAAGAGGACACATGGACACAAAAAAAAGGACACAAAAAGGACACAAGAGGACACAAGAAGGATACATGAGGACACATGAGGACACAAGAAGGATACATGAGGACACATGAGGACACAAGAAGGATACATGAGGACACAAAAAGGACACAAGAGGACACAAGAAGGATACATGAGAACACAACAAGGATACATGAGGACAAAAGAAGGATACATGAGGACACATGAGGACACAAGAAGGATACATGAGGACAAAAGAAGGATACATGAGGACACATGAGGACACAAGAAGGATACATGAGGACACATGAGGGAACATGAAGGACACATGAGGATATAAGACTGTAGCTCAGGGGGATGAGTGGTTGTCCCGCAACCACAAGGTAGCCGCTTCGATCCCCTGTCCCCCCATAGCTCACATGCCGAAGTGTCCCTGAGCAAGACACTGAACCCCTAACTGTTCCCCGGCCGCCTCACAGGGCTGCCCACTGCTCCCTCTCCAGGGATGGGTCAAATGCAGAGAAGAATTTCCCCAAGGGGATTAATAAGGATAATTTATATTTCTGAGGAGGACACATCCTGTCCACTTCTCACAGGTTTCTGCCTCAGCAGGAAGCTGAGCTCCATAAAGCTGAGAGTTTCCGCCTGGTGAGCTGTAATGTTGATGCTTCAGGAGACACATGCATTCCTGTCTGAGTGTAATGATGCTCATAAAGTTATGCAGCAGAGTTTCCATGAGGTCTTAAACAAGAGCTTCCAGTTTACATGAGCGTGTTTATCAGAGGAAGCCTTGTTTAGAGTCTCTGGACCGGAGCCTCGTGAACCGGTGGACCGGATCTTTGCTTGTTTATTTCCTTCAGCACGTCAGACTCACTAACCGCAGCTCCTGATTGGTCCTCCAGCGGCCAATGAGAGCTCTTGTTCAGGAACGTGTCAGAGATGAAGTCAACAACACAACAGCTGAGAGCAAATTTGAAGACATGAAGGCAACATTTATGAAAAAGGTCCGGTATCAACTTCACACACATCCTGACCAATGGATTGCATGACTATGAACCATATTTCATGACTTTAAACCACATCTCCATGACTTTAAACCATATTTCCATGACTTTAAACCATATTTCATGACTTTAAACCACATTTCCATGACTTAAAACCACATTTCCATGACTTTAAACCACATTCCATGACTATAAACCATATTTCATGACTTTAAACCACATTTCCATGACTTTAAACCACATTCCATGCCTTTAAACCATATTTCATGACTTTAAAACACATCTCCATGACTTTAAACCATATTCCATGACTTTAAACCATATTTCATGACTATAAACCATATTCCATGACTTTAAACCATATTTCATGACTTTAAACCACATCTCCATGACTTAAAACCATATTTCCATGACTTTAAACCACATCTCCATGACTTTAAATCATATTTCCATGACTTTAAACCATATTTCATGACTTTAAACCACATCTCCATGACTTTAAACCATGTTTCCATGACTTTAAACCATATTTCATGACTTTGAACCACATCTCCATGACTTTAAACCACATCTCCATGACTTTAAACCATATTTCATGACTTTAAACCACATTTCATGACTTTAAACCACATTCCATGACTTTAAACCATATTCCATGACTTTAAACCATATTTCATGACTATAAACCATATTCCATGACTTTAAACCATATTTCATGACTTTAAACCACATCTCCATGACTTTAAACCATATTTCCATGACTTTAAACCACATCTCCATGACTTTAAATCATATTTCCATGACTTTAAACCATATTTCATGACTTTAAACCACATCTCCATGACTTTAAACCATATTTCATGACTTTAAACCACATTCCATGACTTTAAACCACATCTCCATGACTTTAAACCATATTTCATGACTTTAAACCACAAATCCATGACTTTAAACCACATCTCCATGACCTTAAAACACATCTCCATGACTTTAAACCATATTTCATGACTTTAAACCACATTCCATGACTTTAAACCACATCTCCATGACTTTAAACCATATTTCATGACTTTAAACCACATCTCCATGACTTTAAACCATATTTCCATGACTTTAAACCACATCTCCATGACTTTAAATAATATTTCCATGACTTTAAACCATATTTCATGACTTTAAACCACATTCCATGACTTTAAACCATATGTTATGACTTTAAGCCATATTTCATGACTTTAAACCACATTTCCATGACTTTAAACTATATTCCATGACTTTAAACCACATATCCATGACTTTAAACCATATTTCATGACTTTAAACCACATCTCCATGACTTTAAACCATATTTCATGACTTTAAACCACATTCCATGACTTTAAACCACATCTCCATGACTTTAAACCATATTTCATGACTTTAAACCACATTCCATGACTTTAAACCATATTTCATGACTTTAAACCACATCTCCATGACTTTAAACCATATTTCCATGACTTTATACCATATTTCATGACTTTAAACCACATTCCATGACTTTAAACCACATGTCCATGACTTTAAACCACATTTCCATGACTTTAAACCATATTCCATGACTTTAAACCACATATCCATGACTTTAAACCATATTTCATGACTTTAAACCACATCTCCATGACTTTAAACCACATCTCCATGACTATAAACCACATTTCCATGACTTTAAACCATATTTCCATGACTTTAAACCACATCTCCATGACTTTAAACCATATTTCTATGACTTTAAACCATATTTCATGACTTTTAACCACATTTCCATGACTTTAAACCACATCTCCAATGACTTTAAACCACATCTCCATGACTTTAAACCATATTTCATGACTTTAAACCACATTCCATGACTTTAAACCATATTTCATGACTTTAAACCACATTTCCATGACTTTAAACCATATTTCCATGACTTTAAACCATATTTCATGACTTTAAACCACATCTCCATGACTTTAAACCATATTTCCATGACTTTAAACCATATTTCATGACTTTAAACCACATTCCATGACTTTAAACCATATGTTATGACTTTAAACCATATTTCATGACTTTAAACCACATCTCCATGACTTTAAACCACATCTCCATGACTATAAACCACATTTCCATGACTTTAAACCATATTTCATGACTTTAAACCACATCTCCATGACTTTAAACCATATTTCTATGACTTTAAACCATATTTCATGACTTTTAACCACATTTCCATGACTTTAAACCACATCTCCAATGACTTTAAACCACATCTCCATGACTTTAAACCATATTTCATGACTTTAAACCACATTCCATGACTTTAAACCATATTTTTAATGACTTTAAACCATATCTCCAGGACTTTAAACCACATCTCCATGACTTTAAACCATATTTCCATGACTTTAAACCATATTTCATGACTTTAAACCACATTCCATGACTTTAAACCACATTCCATGACTTTAAACCACATATCCATGACTTTAAACCATATTCCATGACTTTAAACCATATTTCATGACTTTAAACCACATATCCATGACTTTAAACCATATTCCATGACTTTAAACCACATCTCCATGACTTTAAACCACATCTCCATGACTATAAACCATATTTCATGACTTTAAACCCTATTTCATGACTTTAAACCACATTCCATGACTTTAAACCATATGTCATGACTTTAAACCACATCTCCATGACTTTAAACCACATTCCATGACTTTAAACCATATTTCCATGACTTTAAACCATATTTCATGACTTTAAACCACATCTCCATGACTTTAAACCACATTCCATGACTTTAAACCATATTTCATGACTTTAAACCATATCCCATGACTTTAAACCATATGTCATGACTATAAACCATATTCCATGACTTTAAACCATATGTCATGACTATAAACCATATTCCATGACTTTAAACCATATTTCATGACTTTAAACCACATATCCATGACTTTTCCAGGTTTTCCATGACCGTCAACTTCATGCTGAGGATGAAACGTTAAAGATGAGACAGCTGTAACCACGGTAACTGTACACAACAACAACAACGATGGAGGCAGCAGGAGGACCCTCACATGTGGGCTCAGCGGAGCGCGGAGGCACGACTTCCTGCAGAGGTTTCCATCATAAATGTCTCTCAGCCGTCTGGGCTCATAAAGCTAATTTCCTCTGAGAGAAGAAGAATCCAGACCAGACTCCTGACAGGGACCCACCAGCCCCGCCAGGACCAACACGAGCCCACCAGGAGCCTGCAGCCCCCCCGGCCCACCAGGGGCCTGCAGCCCCCCCCGGCCCAACACGAGCCCACCAGGAGCCTGCAGCCCCCCCGGCCCACCAGGAGCCTGCAGGAGCCTGCAGCCCCCCCGTCCCACCAGGAGCCTGCAGGAGCCTGCAGCCCCCCCGGCCCACCAGGGGCCTGCAGCCCCCCCCGGCCCAACACGAGCCCACCAGGAGCCTGCAGCCCCCCCCGGCCCAACACGAGCCCACCAGGGGCCTGCAGCCCCCCCCGGCCCAACACGAGCCCACCAGGAGCCTGCAGCCCCCCCGTCACACCAGGAGCCTGCAGGAGCCTGCAGCCCCCCCGGCCCAACACGAGCCTGCAGCCCCCCGGCCCACTAGGAGCCTGCAGCCCCCCGTCCCACCAGGAGCCTGCAGCACCCCGTCACACCAGGAGCCTGCAGAAGCCTGCAGCCCCACGGCCCACCAGGAGCCTGCAGCCCCCCGGCGCAGGAGCTGTCATATGTCTCATATCTGATGTCTCACGGAAACATAATCTTATAATAATATTATTATAATAATAATAACAGAATCTCAAAGAATACCGTGATCCAGACTTGTAGACCGGCGGTTAGAGAGCCGACCCGCCGGACTCACAACAAGAGAATGAACTGAGAGACATGAAGTCAAACTCAACAAGGAAACAATGAAAATACTCACTGTTATGCAGATGATACTCAATTATATCTATTGATATATCTAGTATTAAATATATATAATATCTATATTACCCCACTAGAGCTCATCTGGGCCGACTAGAATAACTTCAGTTTTGTCTGAGTTTAACATACTGCTCTTATTGTAGTATTACTGTAGTGTTACTGCTCTTATTGTCGTATTACTGTAGTATTACTGCTCTTATTGTAGTATTACTGCTCTTCTTGTAGTATTACTGCTCTTAATGTAGTATTACTGCTCTCTCTCTCTGCTTCCTGTCAGGCTGAAGCTGGATGTTTCTGGAACGTTTCCCTCGCTCTGTTTGTTTTGTCAGAAATCCACGGCGGCCATCTTTGTTTATGTGGAGACCAAACGGGAGTCGAGTTTCCATCTGGTTTAATAATCAGTCCAGTGTGAGGACACACACACACACACACACACACACACACACACACACACACACACACACACACACACACACAAACACACACACACACACACACACACACACACACACACACACACACACACACACACACACACACACACACGTTATTGCCGGTGTGATTGGAGGCTGCAGGAGTTCTGGAATCGTTCCTTCTTCTGTATCCAGACGATGCATTTAATTTAATTAAAGAAGTGGTAATTAACATCCAATCATTAATACCTGATCAATAACTATCATCTACATATAGATATGGAGGAGTAATAAACATCCAGATCATTAACATTGGATCAATAAATATCATCATACAGAAATAGATACGTCTATAACAGGTAAACTCTGTTAGCACTGTTAGTACTGTTAGCTCAGCCCTCGGCATTTTGAGAGCCATAAAGAGGCAATCACATTCCATGACTATAAACCATGTTTCATGACTTTAAACCATGTTTCATGACTTTAAACCACATTTCCATGACTTTAAACCACATTTCATGACTTCAAACCATGTTTCATGACTTTAAACCACATTTCCATGACTTTAAACCACATTTCATGACTTTAAACCATATTTCATGACTTTAAACCATGTTTCATGACTTTAAACCACATTTCCATGACTTTAAACCACATTTCATGACTTTAAACCACATTTCCATGACTTTAAACCATATTCCATGACTTTAAACCACGTTTCATGACTTTAAACCACATTTCCATGACTTTAAACCACATTTCATGACTTTAAACCATGTTTCATGACTTCAAACCATGTTTCATGACTTTAAACCACATTCCATGACTTTAAACCACATCTCCATGACTATGAACCATATTCCATGACTTTAAACCACATCTCCATGACTTTAAACCATATTTCATGACTTTAAACCATGTTTCATGACTTCAAACCATATTTCATGACTTTAAACCACATTTCCATGACTTTAAACCATATTTCATGACTTCAAACCATATTTCATGACTTTAAACCACATTTCCATGACTTTAAACCATATTTCATGACTTTAAACCATATTTCATGACTTTAAACCATATTTCATGACTTCAAACCATATTTCATGACTTTAAACCACATTTCCATGACTTTAAACCACAATTCATGACTTTAAACCACATCTCCATGACTATGAACCATATTTCATGACTTTAAACCACATCTCCATGACTTTAAACTATATTTCATAACTTTAAACCACATTCCATGGCTTTAAACCATATTTCATGACTTTAAACCACATTCCATGACTTTAAACCACCCAATCGAAAAACTCCCTGGTTCCACAGAAGAGGAGCTTCTGCTATGAGTTCTCTAGTGGGGTAATATGGTACTATAATCTCTCTAGTGGGGTAAAATGGTACTATAATCTCTCTAGTGGGGTAATGTAGTACTATGAGCTCTCTAGTGGGGTAATATGGTACTATGAGCTCTCTAGTGGGGTAATATGGTACTATGAACTCTCTAGTGGGTAATATGGTACTATGAGCTCTAGTGGGGTAATATGGTACTATGAGCTCTCTAGTGGGGTAATATGGTACTATGAGCTCTCTAGTGGGGTAATGTAGTACTATGAGCTCTCTAGTGGGGTAATATGGTACTATGAGCTCTCTAGTGGGGTAATATGGTACTATGAGCTCTCTAGTGGGGTACTATGGTACTATGAGCTCTCTAGTGGGGTAATATGGTACTATGAGCTCTCTAGTGGGGTAATATGGTACTATGAGCTCTCTAGTGGGGTAATGTAGTACTATGAGCGCTCTAGTGGGGTAATATGGTACTATAATCTCTCTAGTGGGGTAATGTAGTACTATGAGCTCTCTAGTGGGGTACTATGGTACTATGAGCTCTAGAGAACTCATAGCAGAGCCTTGCGTTATCAAGCTCCTCTTCTGTGGAACCGGCCTTCACTGTCGGTCTCTGGTGACCTTTGACCTCCTCAGAAACTCGCTGACACACAAACAGGACAAAGACAGGACTCACACACGTAAATCTAATTAAACTGTCACAGATAAAACCCAGTGTGTGTGTGTGTGTGTGTGTGTGTGTGTGTGTGTGTGTGTGTGTGTGTGTGTGTGTGTGTGTGTGTGTGTGTGTGTGCGTGCGTGTGTGTGTGTGTGTGTGTGTGTGTGTGTGTGTGTGTGTTGAACTCGTCTGGACTGACGGACACTAAGATGAAACCTCTTCCTCACTAACAAACACTCTCTAACTCTCTTAAGTGTCTGTCATCAATATCATCATCATCATCATCATCATCATCATCATCATCATCATCATCATCATCATCATCTTAATTATTCATAATTAAGTCAAACTACATTCTTCTAGAAGTCTAGTTGTTGTTTCTGTGTCGTGTCAATCACTTCTTCTGCGCTGCCTTTAAATGTAGTTCATGTTTAAATGTGCAGAAGCTTCAGAACCTGGACCTCCTCAGAACCTGGACCTCCTCAGAACCTAACCCTCCTCAGAACCTGGACCTCCTCAGAACCTAACCCTCCTCAGAACCTGGACCTCCTCAGAACCTGGACCTCCTCAGAACCTAACCCTCCTCAGAACCTGGACCTCCTCAGAACCTGGACCTCCTCAGAACCTAACCCTCCTCAGAACCTGGACCTCCTCAGAACCTGGACCTCCTCAGAACCTAACCCTCCTCAGAACCTGGACCTCCTCAGAACCTAACCCTCCTCAGAACCAGAACAGTCGGTATACTACAGACAGTTTAAACTACAGTCGGTTTGAACTACATAAGGTTTGAACCACAGCCAGTTGAAACCACAGACATGTGAACCACAAACAGTTGAAACACCAGACAGTTGAAACAACAGACAGTTAAAACCACAGACAGTTGAAACCACAGACAGCTGAAACCACAGACAGGTGAAACAACAGACAGGTGAAACCACAGACAGTTGAAACAACAGACAGGTGGACCACAGACAGTTAAAACAACGACAGGTGAAACCACAGACAGGTGAAACAACAGACAGGTGAAACCACAGCCAGTTGAAACCACAGACATGTGAAACACAAACAGTTGAAACAACAGACTGTTTAAACAACAGACAGGTGGACGACAGACAGGTGGACGACAGACAGGTGGACTACAGACGGTTGAAACAACAGACAGGTGCAGCACAGACACAGGCAGTTGGACAACAGACAGTTGAAACAACAGACAGTTAAAACCACAGACAGTTGAAACCACAGACAGCTGAAACCACAGACAGGTGAAACCACAGACAGGTGAAACCACAGACAGGTGAAACAACAGACAGGTGGACCACAGACGGTTGAAACCACAGACAGGTGGACCACAGACACAGACAGTTGAAACCACAGACGGTTGAAACCACAGACGGTTGAAACAACGACAAGTGAAACAACGACAGGTGAAACCACAGACGGTTGAAACAACGACAGGTGAAACCACAGACAGGTGAAACAACAGACAGGTGAAACCACAGACGGTTGAAACAACGACCGGTGAAACCACAGACAGGTGAAACAACAGACAGGTGAAACCACAGCCAGTTGAAACCACAGACATGTGAACCACAAACAGTTTAAACAACAGACTGTTTAAACCACAGACAGGTGAAACAACAGACAGGTGAAACCACAGACAGTTGAAACAACAGACAGGTGGACCACAGACAGTTGAAACAACGACAGGTGAAACCACAGACAGGTGAAACAACAGACAGTTGAAACCACAGACAGGTGGACCACAGACAGGTGAAACCACAGACGGTTGAAATAACGACAGATGAAACCACAGACAGGTGAAACAACAGACAGGTGAAACCACAGACAGTTGAAACAACAGACAGGTGGACCACAGACGGTTGAAACAACAACAGGTGAAACCACAGACAGGTGAAACCACAGACAGGTGAACAGCAGACACAGACAGGTGAAACCACAGGCGGTTGAAACAATGACAGGTGAAACCACAGACAGGTGAAACAACAGACAGGTGGAAACCACAGACAGGTGAAACCACAGACAGTTGAAACAACAGACAGGTGGACCACAGACAGTTGAAACAACAGACAGGTGGACCACAGACTGTTGAAACCACAGACGGGTGAAACCACAGACAGGTGAAACCACAGACAGGTGAAACCACAGACAGGTGGACCACAGACGGTTGTAACCACAGACAGGTGAAACCACAGACAGGTGGACCACAGACGGTTGAAACCACAGACTGGT
Source organism: Taurulus bubalis (assembly GCF_910589615.1). Lineage (NCBI taxonomy): Eukaryota > Metazoa > Chordata > Actinopteri > Perciformes > Cottidae > Taurulus > Taurulus bubalis. The sequence goes on from NC_136601.1 coordinate 372,317, forward strand.
GGACCACAGACGGTTGTAACCACAGACAGGTGAAACCACAGACAGGTGAAACCACAGACTGGTGGACCACAGACGGTTGTAACCACAGACAGGTGAAACCACAGACGGTTGAAACCACAGGCGGTTGTAACCACAGACGGTTGTAACCACAGACAGGTGGACCACAGACGGTTGAAACCACAGACAGGTGAAACCACAGACTGGTGGACCACAGACAGGTGGACCACAGACAGTTGAAACCACAGACGGTTGTAACCACAGACAGGTGAAACCACAGACGGTTGAAACCACAGACGGTTGAAACCACAGACGGTTGTAACCACAGACAGGTGGACCACAGACAGGTGGACCACAGACAGGTGCAGCACAGACGGCAGACTCACGTGGGCTTCCCACAGATCTTGCGGTGGTACCACTGCTTGCAGTTGGTGAAGTATTTCTTGTTGGTGCCTTTGAGCTGCTGCATCGCACACACGTTAGGTCTGGAACAGAGTTTAATATTCATAATCACATTAATAACATAAGGAATATAAACTCACCTGAAACGTCGTTGTTTAAAGGCTCATTAACAAGTCATAGAATACCATTTATGACACGTCATGAATCACATGTCAACGATCCGAGCTTTTCTCTACTCAAGGACTTGGCTTATGATTTATGGATTATTATTTATGATTTATGACTTGTGATTCCTGATTTAATATGTATTACTTATTATTCATGACTTATGACACATGACTTGTGAAACATGACTTGTGATGGATGACTTATTATCTATGACTCATGACCTATGATTTTTTAATTATGACTTATGACAGCTCACAGGAAAAACCGTAAAGTTTCCGTTTAGTCTTCAGACAGAAACACAGAAAGATGAAAGACTACATGCTTTTAAGGTGGACTGATGACGTCATCTGCTCTACAATAACTCTAAAACGTGTTACAGGTTTACAGCTCGTGTAATAAATCAATGAAGTTATTAATGTCTGCTTTGACCACTGAGAGGCGGAACCAATAAAGAAGATTCTGAATTTATAGCACGGAAGGAAATACATGTGACAATAAAACCACCGTTCATTGCAGTCCCGTAGGAATACGCAGATTGAGCTCGGCTCGGCTCGGGTAAAACTCACCCCTGCTGCCGGCCTCTGATCCGGCTGTGCTGCAGGACCGCCTGGTACGGAGACCGGGCCACGCAGACCGTCAGGACCAGGGACAGACCCAGAACCAGCACGCACACCCTCATCTTCTGCTTCTGCTTCTCTTTCTCCTTCTCCTTCTACTAATTCTACTTCTCTTTCTCCTACTTCTTCTTCTTCTACTTCTTCTTCTACTTCTTCTTCTTCTACTTCTCCTTCTCCGCAGCCCGCGGTGCCTCCAGGATCCAGGAGGGGAGAGATTTATAAACCAGAGAGGAGGAGGAGAAGGAGGAGGAGGAAGAGAAAGAAGAGGAGGAAGAGGAGGAGGAGACATTGAAGAAACGAACTCCTTCAGTTCAGTCAAATATAATGTTAAAGTTGAAAGTTCAAGAAGCAAACAAGCTAAATAAATACACACACAAACAAACACAGTTCATTCATGATTTTTTTTTGAAGTAAATAAAAAGTAACAATAACAAACAAACACAACAACTACAAAATAAACAAAAGAGAAGAAGAACATAAAGGAAGACGGACATAACCAAAGAAAAACACAAACAAACAAAGGAGTCTGAAGGGTCCTAAAAGGCCACCGTACAGAGACTACACTTTACCAGGACCAGAGTCCTGAAGGACCAGACAAAGAGAACCAGAGTCCCGAAGGACCAGACATAGTGGACCAGACATAGTGGACCAGACATAGAGGACCAGACATAGAGGACCAGACATAGAGGACCAGAGTCCCGAAGGACCAGACATAGTGGACCAGACATAGTGGACCAGACATAGAGGACCAGACATAGAGGACCAGACATAGAGGACCAGAGTCCCGAAGGACCAGACATAGTGGACCAGACATAGAGGACCAGACATAGAGGACCAGACATAGAGAACCAGAGTCCCGAAGGACCAGACATAGTGGACCAGACATAGTGGACCAGACATAGAGGACCAGACATAGAGGACCAGACATAGAGGACCAGAGTCCCGAAGGACCAGACATAGTGGACCAGACATAGAGGACCAGACATAGAGGACCAGACATAGTGGACCAGACATAGAGGACCAGACATAGAGGACCAGACATAGAGGACCAGACATAGAGGACCAGAGTCCCGAAGGACCAGACATAGTGGACCAGACATAGAGGACCAGAAATAGTGGACCAAATACCTTGAAGGACCAGACATAGAGGACCAGACATAGAGGACCAGACATAGAGGACCAGACATAGTGGACCAGACATAGAGGACCAGACATAGAGGACCAGAGTCCCGAAGGAACAGACATAGTGGACCAGACATAGTGGACCAGACATAGTGGACCAGACATAGAGGACCAGACATAGTGGACCAGACATAGAGGACCAGACATAGAGGACCAGACATAGAGGACCAGACATAGAGGACCAGAGTCCCGAAGGACCAGACATAGTGGACCAGACATAGAGGACCAGAAATAGTGGACCAGATACCTTGAAGGACCAGACATAGAGGACCAGACATAGAGGACCAGACATAGTGGACCAGACATAGAGGACCAGACATAGAGGACCAGACATAGAGGACCAGACATAGTGGACCAGACATAGAGGACCAGAGATAGAGGACCAGAGTCCCGAAGGAACAGACATAGTGGACCAGACATAGTGGACCAGACATAGTGGACCAGAGTCCCTGGAGGACCAGACATAGTGGACCAGACATAGAGGACCAGAGTCCTGAAGGACCAGACATAGTGGACCAGAGTCCCTGAAGGACCAGACATAGAGGACCAGACATAGGGGACCAGAGTCCCGAAGGACCAGACATAGTGGACCAGACATAGAGGACCAGAGTCCTGAAGGACCAGACATAGTGGACCAGAGTCTCTGAAGGACCAGACATAGTGGACCAGACATAGAGGACCAGACATAGTGGACCAGACATAGAGGACCAGACATAGAGGACCAGAGTCCCGAAGGACCAGCTATAGTGGACCAGACATAGAGGACCAGACATAGTGGACCAGAGACCTTGAAGGACCAGACATAGAGGACCAGACATAGAGGACCAGACATAGTGGACCAGACATAGAGGACCAGACATAGAGGACCAGACATAGAGGACCAGAGTCCCGAAGGACCAGACACAGTGGACCAGACATAGAGGACCAGATATAGTGGACCAGAGACCTTGAAGGACCAGACATAGAGGACCAGACATAGAGGACCAGAGTCCCGAAGGACCAGACATAGTGGACCAGACATAGAGGACCAGACATAGTGGACCAGACATAGTGGACCAGAGTCCCTGGAGGACCAGACATAGAGGACCAGAGTCCCTGAAGGACCAGACATAGAGGACCAGAGTCCCTGAAGGACCAGACATAGTGGACCAGACATAGAGGACCAGAGTCCCTGAAGGACCAGACATAGTGGACCAGACATAGAGGACCAGAGTCCCTGAAGGACCAGACATAGTGGACCAGATATAGAGGACCAGAGTCCCTGAAGGACCAGACATAGTGGACCAGACATAGAGGACCGGAGTCCCTGACGGACCAGACATAGAGGTACAGAGTCCTGAAGAACCAGACATAGAGGACCAGGGTCCTGAAGAACCAGACATAGCACCAGACTACAGACACAGAGACGAAGGCGCTGAGCGTCTGCAGGGCGACATGAAACAAAGCAGACGCTTAATGTGCAGAGACAGTAACATAGCAGGAAGTGTGTGTGTGTGTGTGTGTGTGTGTGTGTGTGTGTGTGTGTGTGTGTGTGTGTGAGTCATCATGTGCTCACGTGCCTCATCTCTGCAATGAAGCTCCTTAAAATGAGAAATATGTACTTAAAGTACCAAAAGTACTTGTTGGGCAGAGTTATATATTTTTGTGGAAAATATAATAATATATATATAATATAACTTTGTGCCATGGAGCTGATGCTACACTGGTTTTCACAGTAAAGGTCTTTGTGCCATGGAGAACATGTGATGAGCAGAACATCTGTAGAGAACATGTGATGAGAACATGTGATGAGAACATGTGATGAGCAGAACATCTGTCGAGAACATGTGATGAGAACATGTGATGAGAACATGTAATGAGCAGAACATCTGTAGAGAACGTGTGATGAGAACATGTGATGAGCAGAACATCTGTAGAGAACGTGTGATGAGAACATGTGATGAGAACATGTGATGAGCAGAACATCTGTCGAGAACATGTGATGAGAACATGTGATGAGAACATGTAATGAGAACATGTGATGAGCAGAACATCTGTAGAGAACGTGTGATGAGAACATGATGAGAACATGTGATGAGAACATGTGATGAGAACATGTGATGAGCATAACATCTGTAGAGAACATGTGATGAGAACATGTGATGAGAACATGTGATGAGCAGAACATCTGTAGAGAACATGTGATGAGCAGAACATGGTTAAACTCATGAAAATGTTCCAAATCTTTTCTGCCTGTTGACTCTTGTTTGGTGGATTGATGACTGAAGTCTATCAGAAACCATGAAGTAACCATGAAGTAACCATGAAGTAACCATGAAGTAGCCAAGAAGTAACAAGGAAGTAACCATGAAGTAGCCAAGAAGTAACAAGGAAGTAACCAGGAAGTAGCCAGGAAGTAACCAGGAAGTAACCAGGAAGCAACCATGAAGTAACCATGAAGTAGCCAAGAAGTAACAAGGAAGTAACCAGGAAGTAGCCAGGAAGTAACCAGGAAGTAACCAGGAAGCAACCATGAAGTAACCATGAAGTAACCAGGAAGTAACCATGAAGTAACCAGGAAGTAACCATGAAGTAACCATGAAGTAACCATGAAGCAGCAAGGAAGTAACCAGGAAGTAACCAGGAAGTAACCAGACATGTTGGCCATGTTCTTTAGTCATGGAGCAAACAGAACCACACAAAGCCACATCAGCTGCTTGAGGCCTTCCACTCCTCAAGGAGGAGGAGTCTCAAGCCACCATGCTGGTGTTGGTCACTCCTCAACCATCAACACATGTGTGTAACTTCAGTTGGTGTGCGTGCATGTGTGTGTGTGTGTGTGTGCGTGTGTGTGTGTGTGTGTGTGTGTGTGTGTGTAGGTGTGTGTGTGCAGCAGATGGTCTGGAACTCACAGAGCTGCTTTGTGTTCAGGAACAGTTCAGGTTTCCAGCAGATGTTCTCACAGGTCAAAGGTCACGAGCAGCAAGGAAAGGACAGAGCAGCTTTCACCCTCTGATGTGAAGAGGACACACACACACACACACACACACACACACACACACACACACACACACACACACACACACACACACACACTGGTTTCAGGGTGCAGAGCTCTCCCTGCTGGACTCTGAGGTACTCAGAAGTACTCAGAGCCAGTACTACTTCTACTTCAGTAGAAGTACTCAGTAGAAGTACTAGTACATGAATGAGTAAAAGTACACAAGTATCATCAGTTTTTAATGTAAACTCTGCAAAGTAACTAAAGCTGTTGGATGAACATAGTGAAGTATAAAGTACATTGATCAAATACTACTACATCCGGTCCTCAGAGGTAAGTCACTAAGGATACTACATTAGCATGACATGTTTATGAATTATGATTTACAGAAACATAGAAACATCAAGTCCTCAAACTCAACAGGTTTTCAGAGTAAAAGTCTCTGTGTCACAGAGTTAAACTCAACAGGTTTTCAGAGTAAAAGCCTCTGTGGCATAGAGTTAAACTAAACAGGTTTTAAGAATAAAAGCCTATGTGTCATAGAGTTAAAGTAAACAGGTTTTCAGAATAAAAGCCTATGTGTCATAGAGTTAAAGTAAACAGGTTTTCAGAATAAAAGCCTCTGTGTAACTAAACAGGTTAAACTGGACGTCTCAGTTATGAACGTATTTATGAAAGTGCTCTTTCATCACCGTCTAGTTTAGAGAAACCTTCCAATGAGTCTCGCTTCAAACTAACAAAACTTTATTTCAAACTTTTAAAAGTTTCTCAAATCTGTTTACTGAAAACTGACATATTCAAATGCTACAATATTTCCCTCTGATAATAAAACAATACAACACTAACATTGTAGAACACAATACAACACAACAATACAACACAATACAACAATACAATACAACACAACACAACAATACACAACAACAACACAACAATACAACACAATACAACACAACAAGACAACACAACAATACAACACAACAATACAATACAACACAACAACACAATACAACAACACAACAATAAAACACAACGATACAACACAATACAACAACACAATACAACACAACAATGCAACACAACACAACACAATACAACAACAAGACAACACAACAATGCAACACAACAACACAATACAACAACACAATACAACAACACAACAATAAAACACAATGACACAACACAACAACACAAGACAATACAACAATACAACACAACACAACAACACAATACAACAACACAACAATAAAACACAACGACACAACACGACAACACAAGACAATACAACAATACAACACAACACAACAAAACAATACAACAACACAATACAACAACACAACAATAAAACACAACAACACAACACAATACAACAACACAACACAACAATACAACACAACAATACAACACAACAAAACAACAATATTCAATTCAATTCAGTTTATTTTAAATAGCCCAACATCACAAATACAAGTTTGCCTCTGAGGGCTTTACAGTCTGTAACATGACATCCTGTCCCGGGAGCTCACATCGGATCAGGAAAAACTCCCCAATAAAGATAGTAACAACCCTTTCACAGGGAAAACAGGGGAAGAAACCTGAGGGAGAGCAACAGAGGAGGATCCCTCTCCCTGGATGGACAGAAGCAATAGATGTCATGTGGCCAGAATGAACAACGTAACAAAGTTACAGCACATTACATGAATATGACAGAAATTATTCATATAATGAGTAGTATGCATGGTCCATGATCCAGATAGCCACGATCCATTAAGCAGAAGGAGGTAGAGAGGAGGGGCATCAGCAGGGGCAGTGGGAGGGGAAAGCAGGGCCATGGCAGCTGGCAGGCCTGGTTCCAGGCCGGTTCCATCAGCAGGGCCATTGTTGCATCAGCAGGGCCAGGGGGAGGACCGGGGTCCGGACTGAAAGTGGAAGCTGATTCTACAGAAGAGGAGCCCGATAACTGAAAGCTCTAGCCCCCAACCTACTTTTTAAGACTCTGGGAACCACAAGTAACCCTGCATTCAGTGAGGGTAATGCTCTTGTGGGGTAATATGGCACTATAAGGTCCTTAAGATATGATGGTGCATCATCAGTTTTTGTAGGGCTTTGTAGGTGAGGAGAAGGATTTTAAATATGATTCTCGATCTTACAGGAAGCCAGTGGAGAGCAGCTAGTACAGGAGTCATGTGATCTCTCTTCCGCGTCCTTGTTAGTACACGAGCTGCAGCATTCTGGATCAACTGGAGAGATCCAAGGGCTTTACCGGAGCAGCCTGATAATACAACACAATACAACAACACAACAATACAACACAATACAATAATACAACACAACAACACAACACAATACAATACAACACAATTGTAACGACCCTGTTACCCCGTGAGTATCGGGCAGCACATAGAGGGCAACAAACGGTAGTTTCAGGTCCGTAACAACCTTTATTTCGACAGGTAGACAACAATACAACAACACAACCACAGTTTCTGGAAGCAGCTTCTTCTTCTTCTTCTTCTTCTTCTTCTTCTTCTTCTGCTTCTTCTTCTTCTTCTTCTTCTTCTTCTTCTTCTTCTTCTTCTTCTTCTTCTTCTTTTCTCTGCTGACACCTGATCTGTTGACATTACTGTGACTCACACCTCTCATTCCGCCCACTGCTCCACCTGCACAACAGGTATCAGTTACTGTTACTGGTGCATTCAGGGGCTGTCTGAAATCACAGCGCTTAGCTAACAGCTTATGAGTTCAGATTTCTTTAAGGTCCAAAAGTCTCAACAAAATGTAGTTTTCATCCAATCGGTTCAATAGTTCAGATCTGTGACGTCTGATAAGAACCACGTCGTCTCTCCTTCCTCTCCTGTTGCATGGGGATGCTCATATTTACAGGAGCCCCTGAAGGCAGCATTCTTTACATGCAGCCTGTTGCCAGAGATGGTCTATTGAGCAGATGAGTCACTCTATTAATATATAAAACTTTTAATAATATACAACAGATTAATATCAGATAATCACGTCATTTACGTCATGAACACCATGCTGTATAGAAGAAGACTTATATAGGCTTCTATCCAACCAGAGGAGTCACCCCCTGGTGGCCAGGAGAGAGAATGCAGCTTTAACACATGAAGCATATACTTCTATACAACCAGAGGAGTCGCCCCCTGGTGGTCAGGAGAGAGAATGCAGCTTTAACACATGAAGCATATACTTCTATACAACCAGAGGAGTCACCCCCTGGTGGTCAGGAGAGAGAATGCAGCTTTAACACATGAAGCATAGACTTCTATACAACCAGAGGAGTCGCCCCCTGGTGGTCAGGAGAGAGAATGCAGCTTTAACACATGAAGCATAGGCTTCACTTTAAAGCCTTCATCCCAAAAGATTTCTCTTCTAAAAGTGAAATGAAATATTGAAAAATGTGAACAACAATACCAAAATGTCTTGCTGACATTTTTACACGTATTCTAATATTCTGTCAGTCAGACATTGAATGTATTTGTTTTGATGAAACTAAGATGGAATAAATCCTCCTTGCTCGATGTCTCTGATGGAGGAGACACTGAATATATATATATATATATATATATATATATATATATATATATATATATATATATATATATATATATATATACACACAAACAAACAGGTTCAACGTTCCTTTTTTAGTCTCCTGAAAGTGTGGACAGAGTGAGAGGTCTGTGCTCTGTGACCCATCTGTGCAGAGATGTTCAGCTCGCTGTCATCACCTCCCTGCATTTATTCTTTACTCCTCTGTGAGGAGACAGGAGACCCTGAACGCCTCTTTGTATTCTTTGCATTTTATTATCATTATCATTAGTATAGCCCGTCCTGGTCGTGGAGATGCCGGTGCAGATCCCGGACGACGCTGACTTCTCCTCGTTCAGAGAGCGGTGTGTGAGCGCTGCCGGCTGGACCAGCCGCTACAGCAGAGGGGGGGTCACGGTGTGGGGCCGCGAGGAGGAGACCGGGACCCTGCAGACCCTCAAGGTGAGTCAGACCACAGGATCCATCAATAATGATGATTAATACATGCAGCCTGAAGAAACTCCAGTAAAGAAACAGAAAGTTATTATGCATTATACTGTATCTATTATTTTAATCATACTACAATAAATCAGCATTATAGTGGTTATTGTACTCAATAGATCAACGAATCAATAAATCAATCAATAGATCAATCAATCAATATATCAATCAATAGATCAATCAATATATCAATCAATAGATCAATCAATAGATCAATGAATCAATAGATCAATCAATAGATCAATGAATCAATAGATCAATCAATAGATCAACGAATTAATAGATCAATCAATAGATCAATGAATCAATAGAGCAATCAATAGATCAATTAATTAATAAATCAATCAATAGATCAATGAATCAATAGATCAATGAATCAATAGATCAATAAATAGATCAATCAGGTAATCAATAAACTCCTCTGATCATCTCGTGCTGATTGAAGCTGAACTAAATATGTTTATGAACTTCAGTCAACCTGCTGGGTCCTGGTTCAAGTCCCCATGTGGACCCAGTAGACCGTTATCTGGAGAGACGAGAGTCCACCTCCAAGAGGCAGTCCAGTAGTCCTGTATGCCTGTAGTCCTGTAGTCCTGTATGCCTGTAGTCCTGTAGTCCTGTATGCCTGTAGTCCTGTCGTCCTGTATGCCTGTAGTCCTGTATGCCTTTAGTCCTGTAGTCCAGTAGTCCTTTAGTCCAGTAGTCCTGTATGCCTTTAGTCCTGTAGTCCTGTATGCCTGTAGTCCTGTATGCCTGTAGTCCTGTCGTCCTGTATGCCTGTAGTCCTGTATGCCTTTAGTCCTGTAGTCCTGTATGCCTTTAGTCCTGTAGTCCTGTATGCCTGTAGTCCTGTCGTCCTGTATGCCTGTAGTCCTGTATGCCTTTAGTCCTGTAGTCCAGTAGTCCTTTAGTCCTGTATGCCTTTAGTCCTGTATGCCTTTAGTCCTGTAGTCCTGTATGCCTGTAGTCCTGTATGCCTGTAGTCCTGTAGTCCAGTATGCCTGTAGTCCTGTATGCCTTTAGTCCTGTATGCATTTAGTCCTGTAGTCCAGTATGCCTTTAGTCTAGTAGTCCAGTAGTCCTTTAGTCCAGTAGTCCAGTAGTCCTGTATGCCTTTAGTCCTGTAGTTCAGTAGTCCTGTATGCCTCTAGTCCTGTAGTCCAGTATGACTTTAGTCCAGTAGTCCTGTAGTCCAGTAGTCCTGTATGCCTTTAGTCCTGTAGTCCAGTATGCCTGTAGTCTATTAGTCCTGTGTGCCTTTAGTCCTGTAGTTCAGTAGTCCAGTAGTCCAGTAGTCCAGTAGTCCAGTAGTCCTGTATGCCTGCAGTCCTGTAGTCCATTAGTCCTGTATGCCTTTAGTCCTGTAGTTCAGTAGTCCAGTAGTCCAGTAGTCCTGTATGCCTTTAGTCCTGTAGTCCAGTATGCCTGTATGCCTGTAGTCCTTTTAGTCCTGTATGCCTTAAGTCCTGTAGTCCAGTAGTCCTGTATGCCTTTAGTCCTGTAGTCCAGTAGTCCTGTATGCCTTTAGTCCTGTATGCCTTTAGTCCTGTATGCCTTTAGTCCTGTAGTCCAGTAGTCCTGTATGACTTTAGTCATGTAGTCGAGTAGTCCTGTATGCCTTTAGTCCTGTATGCCTTTAGTCCTGTAGTCCAGTAGTCCTGTATGACTTTAGTCATGTAATCGAGTAGTCCTGTATACCTGTAGTCCTGTATGCCTGTAGTTCTGTATGCCTGTAGTCCTGTATTCCTTTAGTCCTGTATGTCTTTAGTCCTGTATGCCTTTAGTCCTGTATGCCTTTAGTCCTGTATGCCTGTAGTCCTGTATGCCTTTAGTCCTGTATGCCTGTAGTCCTGTATGCCTTTAGTCCTGTATGCCTTTAGTCCTGTATGCCTGTAGTCCTGTATGCCTGTAGTCCTGTATTCCTTTAGTCCTGTATGTCTTTAGTCCTGTATGCCTTTAGTCCTGTATGTCTTTAGTCCTGTATGCCTGTAGTCCTGAATGCCTGTAGTCCTGTATGCCTTTAGTCCAGTATGCCTGTAGTCCTGTATGCCTGTAGTCTTGTATGCCTTTAGTCCTGTATGCCTGTGGTCCTGTATGCCTTTAGTCCTGTATGCCTTTAGTCCTGTATGTCTTTAGTCCTGTATGCCTGTAGTCCTGTATGTCTTTAGTCCAGTATGCCTGTAGTCCTGTATGCCTGTAGTCATGTAGTCCTGTATGCCTTTAGTCCTGTATGCCTGTAGTCCTGTATGCCTTTAGTCCTGTATGCCTGTAGTCATGTATGCCTGTAGTCCTGTATGCCTGTAGTCCTGTATGCCTGTAGTCCTGTATGCCTGTCGTCCTGTAGTCCTGTATGCCTGTCGTCCTGTAGTCCTGTATGCCTGTAGTCCTGTATGTCTTTAGTCCTGTAGTCCTGTATGCCTGTAGTCATGTATGCCTGTCGTCCTGTAGTCCCGTATGTCTGTAGTCCTGTAGTCCTGTATGCCTGTAGTCCTGTATGCCTGTCGTCCTGTAGTCCCGTATGCCTGTAGTCCTGTAGTCCTGTATGCCTGTAGTCCTGTAGTCCTGTATGCCTGTAGTCATGTATGCCTGTAGTCCTGTAGTCCTGTATGCCTGTAGTCCTGTAGTCCTGTATGCCTGTAGTCCTGTATGCCTTTAGTCCTGTAGTAAAAAAAATACAGAGATATACACTTGGCTTCAGACCAGCAGCTCTTTTATGATTCATGATTACTGATGATTGTGATCTGAGGACCCTCCAGGTCACGTGTTTGACCTGAAGCTGACCACAGGAAGTCAACCACAGGACCACAGGAAGTAAACCATAGGACCACAGGAAGTCAACCACAGGACCACAGGAAGTTAACCACAGGACCACAGGAAGTCAACCACAGGACCACAGGAAGTCAACCACAGGACCACAGGAAGTCAACCACAGGAAATCAACCACAGGAAGTTAACAACAGAAAGTTAACAACAGGAAGTCAACCACAGGAAGTTAACAACAGGAAGTTAACAACAGGAAGTCAACCACAGGAAGTCAACCACAGGAAGTTAACAACAGGAAGTAAACCACAGGAAGTTAACCACAGGAAGACAACCACAGGAAATCAACCACAGGAAGTTAACCACAGGAAGACAACCACAGGAAGTCAACCACAAGACCACAGGAAGTCACTGTACTGTGGAGACACACACACACACACACACACACACACACACACACACACACACACACACTGATGCAGAAGCCCATCTGATGATGATAAGGATGATGATGAGATGAGGATGATGAAGATGATGATGAGATGAGGATGATGAGGATGCTGATGAGATGAGGATTATGAGGATGATGAGGATGGTGGTGGTGATGAGGATGATAAGGATGATGATGAGATGAGGATGATGATGAGATGAGGATTATGAGGATGATGAGGATGGTGGTGGTGATGAGGATGATAAGGATGATGATGAGATGAGGATTATGCGGATGATGAGGATGGTGGTGGTGATGAGGATGATAAGGATGATGATGAGATGAGGATTATGATGAGATGATGATGATGAGGATGATGAGGATGGTGGTGGTGATGAGGATGAGGAGGAGGATGATGAGAATGATGCTCCTGTGTTAATAATTCACTGAGTCTCTTCTCTCACATTAATAATTAACGTCACCTGTACAGGTGACTGGACAGGTACTGATGAAAGACGTACTAAACTGTACAGAAAATATGAAATATTATTCCATATAATAGAATAAGCTCAGAATTGTGTCTCTGCTCTTTGCAGATGATGTGGTTGTTTGTTCCATTTTGTATTGTTTAATGTTTGTCAAGCTCCTTCGTGTTTTCTTCAACTCTTGAAACTTGAAATTGAAACTGATGTTTGCTGTGAGACCTTCCATGTTTCAACTCAAGTAATCAGCAGCCTGCACTGGCCTACTAGTGGTGCATTCTGGGACTTGTAGTCTTTTTTTTCTTCTGTTGAGGAACTCAACAATGTTGAACAGGTGAAGAGATGATTGACAGCAGGGTTCAGAGCTTATGACATAACAACAACAATGTCCATCAGACAGACACGGAGGTGTTGCAACATAGCTAGGCTAGCATCTCCCCCTGCGTCCAGTGTTTGTGCTAAGCTAAGCTAGACACGTCTGTCCATTTCACCTTCTCGTCTGACTGAAGATGGAAAACCAGATTTAGTGGTTTTATGTTAATATATAATCAACATTCTTTTCATAAAACACTCTATAAAGTCAAATAAAGGTGTGACTTCTTGACCTCAGAGCGACCTTCAGGTCTCTCCTTGACAGGAACGAGACTGAGGAAGAAGAAGGGAGGACTGCTGCTGAGTGACGGACACAAAGACACGACGCGTTATGAATTATTAACGCTGCAGCAGAGCCGCTGATTGAGTTACACGCAGCGTGTCACATGATCTGAGGACGCGGCTCGGTCCACAGATTACAGCATGGAAAATGATGACGTCCTGTCTGTGTGTGTGTAACCTGTCTGTCTGTAACCTGTCTGTGTGTAACCTGTCTGTCTGTAACCTGTCTGTGTGTGTATCCTGTCTGTCTGTAACCTGTCTGTGTGCAACCTGTCTGTCTGTAACCTGTCTGTGTGTGTAACCTGTCTGTCTGTAACCTGTCTGTGTGGAACCTGTCTGTCTGTAACCTGTCTGTGTGTGTAACCTGTCTGTGTGTAACCTGTGTGTGTGTAACCTGTCTGTGTGTAACCTGTGTGTGTGTAACCTGTCTGTGTGTGTATCCTGTCTGTCTGTAACCTGTCTGTGTGCAACCTGTCTGTCTGTAACCTGTCTGTGTGTGTAACCTGTCTGTCTGTAACCTGTCTGTGTGGAACCTGTCTGTCTGTAACCTGTCTGTGTGTGTAACCTGTCTGTGTGTAACCTGTGTGTGTGTAACCTGTCTGTGTGTAACCTGTGTGTGTGTAACCTGTCTGTCTGCAACCTGTCTGTCTGCAGCCTGTCTGTGTGTAACTTGTCTGTGTGTAACCTGTCTGTCTGCAACCTGTCTGTGTGTAACTTGTCTGTGTGTAACCTATCTGTGTGTAACCTGTCTGTCTGTAACCTGTCTGTGTGGAACCTGTCTGTCTGTGTTTAACCTGTGTGTAGCCTGTCTGTGTGTAACCTGTCTGTGTAACCTGTCTGTGTGTAACCTGTCTGTGTAACCTGTCTGTGTGTAACCTGTGTGTGTGTAACCTGTCTGTCTGCAACCTGTCTGTCTGCAGCCTGTCTGTGTGTAGCCTGTCTGTGTGTAACTTGTCTGTGTGTAACCTGTCTGTCTGTAACCTGTCTGTCTGCAACCTGTCTGTGTGTAACTTGTCTGTCTGTAACCTGTCTGTGTGTAACTTGTCTGTGTGTAACCTATCTGTGTGGAACCTGTCTGTCTGTGTTTAACCTGTGTGTAGCCTGTCTGTGTGTAACCTGTCTGTCTGTGTTTAACCTGTGTGTAACCTGTCTGTCTGTGTTTAACCTGTGTGTAACCTGTCTGTCTGTGTTTAACCTGTGTGTAACCTGTCTGTGTGTAACCTGTCTGTGTAACCTGTCTGTGTAACCTGTCTGTGTGTAACCTGTCTGTGTGCAACCTGTCTGTGTGTAACCTGTCTGTCTGTGTGTAACCTGTCTGTGTGTAGCCTGTCTGTGTGTTTCTTAGAACGAGAAACTGGGAAACATTTCAACACAAAAGAAAAGCAATCCTTCGTATGAGCCGATGTCTCAGGTTGGTTCATGAGAAGCTCCGAAAGGGAAACCACCAGTAACCAGTATAGTGTTCATGTTTACCACCAGTTAACCAGTTCAGCTGCAGTACCTGTGTACATGTTTACCTGTTTACCTCTCTACCTGTGTACCTGTTTACCTGTGTACATGTGTACCTGTTTACCGCTCTACCTGTTTACCTCTCTACCTGTGTACCTGTCTACCTCTCTACCTGTGCACCTGTTTACCTGTGTACCTGTGTACCTGTTTACCTCTCTACATGTATACCTGTTTACCGCTCTACCTGTGTACCTGTGTACATGTGTACATGTGCACCTGTTTACCTGTGTGCCTGTGTACCTGTTTACCTCTCTACCTGTGTACCTGTGCACCTGCTGAGCCTCTGAGTGGAGGTTGTAGTGAACCGTCTGCGTCTCTGTGTCTCAGATGAGGATCGTGTGCAAAGACGTGTCGGCTGAGACGCTGTACGACGTCCTCCACGACAGCAGCTACCGCAGGAAGTGGGACGCCAACATGATCGACACGTACGACATCGGGAGGCTGACCGCCAACGCAGACGTGGGATATTACTCCTGTCAGTCCTCCGCACGCCGGACGCACGCTTGCTTCATGTTTCATGTGTGTTCTAACGTGCGTGTGTTGTTTGAAGGGAAATGTCCGAGTCCTCTGAAGAACAGGGACTTTGTGACGATGAGGTCTTGGCTTCCTCTCGGCAACGACTACCTGATCATCAACTACTCCGTCAAACACCCGGTGAGCTCTCCGTCACGCCGCCTCCTTTCTGAGATCCCCTGGTCTCTAGATGAAGGCTTGGTTCTCCACATGTGAGCAGAATAGTCTGAAGAGGAGCCCGGCTGCCTTAGAGCTCCGGGCACCACTGCTGGATGTATAGTCTTAGTCCAGGGTCAATTTCACACCTGGAACTTGACAGAAAGACCAGAACCAGGTTGTGATTCTCACCGTCGGCACCACGAGGTTCATGTTCAGCAGATGTTTCCTGATGTTTGAAGATGGCAGTCGCTTCATTGGACCAGAATTAGACGTTCAGAATGAACCTTCTCCTCCGGTGTCTCCTCAGGAACATCCTCCCAAAAAGGACTACGTCCGAGCCGTGTCCCTGTTGACCGGGTACCTGATCCAGTCCAACGGAGCCAGCTGCTCCACCCTCTACTACCTGACCCAGATGGACCCGCGAGGTGAGCCTGAACTCTCTTAACACAAGGAACTCTCACTGGCTGTGAAGGGAGAGCCCAGTCAGTCAGTAAACAACCAGTAAAACCACTGTGTTTCTGCAACGTTGTCTCTCTGTAATGTTGTCTCTCTGTAACGTTGTCTCTCTGTAACATTGTCTCTCTTTAATGTTGTCTCTCTGTAACGTTGTCTCTCTGTAACGTTGTTCTCTCTGTAATGTTGTCTCTCTGTAATGTTGTCTCTGTAACGTTGTCCTCTTTGTAACATTCTCTCTCTGTAACGTTGTCTCTCTGTAATGTTGTCCTTTCTGTAAAGTTGTCTCTCTGTAACGTTGTCTCTCTGTAATGTTGTCTCTCTGTAACGTTGTCTCTCTGTAACGTTGTCTCTCTGTAACGTTGTCTCTCTGTTAACGTTGTCTCTCTGTAATGTTGTCTCTCTGTAACGTTGTCCTTTCTGTAACATTGTCCTCTCTGTAATGTTGTCCTCTCTGTAATGTTGTCTCTGTAACGTTGTCCTCTTTGTAACATTCTCTCTCTGTAACGTTGTCTCTCTGTAATGTTGTCCTTTCTGTAAAGTTGTCTCTCTGTAACGTTGTCTCTCTGTAATGTTGTCTCTCTGTAACGTTGTCTCTCTGTAACGTTGTCTCTCTGTAACGTTGTCTCTCTGTTAACGTTGTCTCTCTGTAATGTTGTCTCTCTGTAACGTTGTCCTTTCTGTAACATTGTCCTCTCTGTAATGTTGTCCTCTCTGTAATGTTGTCTCTCTGGAACGTTGTTCTCTCTGTAATGTTGTCTCTCTGTAATATTGTCTCTCTGTAACGTTGTCTCTCTGTAACGTTGTCTCTCTGTAATGTTGTCTCTCTGTAACGTTGTCTCTCTGTAATGTTGTCTCTCTGTAATGTTGTCTCTCTGTAATGTTGTCTCTTTGTAACGTTGTCTCTCTGTAACGTTGTCTCTGTAACGTCCCTCTGTAATGTTGTCTCTCTGTAATGTTGTCTCTCTGTAACGTTGTCTCTCTGTAATGTTGTCTCTCTGTAATGTTGTCTCTGTAACGTCTCTCTGTAATGTTGTCTCTCTGTAACGTTGTCTCTCTGTAACGTTGTCTCTCTGTAATGTTGCCTCTCTGTAACGTTGTCTCTCTGTAACGTTGTCTCTCTGTAGTGTTGTCTCTCTGTAACGTTGTCTCTCTGTAACGTTGTCCTCTATGTAACGTTGTCTCTCTGTAACGTTGTCCTCTATGTAACGTTGTCTCTCTGTAACGTCTCTCTGTAACGTTGTCTCTCTGTAACGTTGTCCTCTATGTAACGTTGTCTCTCTGTAACGTCTCTCTGTAACGTTGTCTCTCTGTAACGTTGTCCTCTCTGAAACGTTGTCTCTATGTAACGTTGTCTCTCTGTAGTGTTGTCTCTCTGTAACGTTGTCTCTCTGTAACGTTGTCCTCTATGTAACGTTGTCCTCCATGTAATGTTGTCTCTCTGTAACGTTGTCTCTCTGTAACGTTGTCCTCTATGTAACGTTGTCCTCCATGTAATGTTGTCTCTCTGTAACGTTGTCTCTCTGTAACGTTGTCCTCTATGTAACGTTGTCTCTCTGCAACGTCTCTCTGTAACGTTGTCTCTCTGTAACGTTGTCTCTCTGTAACGTTGTCCTCTCTGTAACGTTGTCCTCTCTGTCTGCAGGCTCGTTACCAAAGTGGGTCGTGAACCGAGTGTCTCAGTTTGTGGGCCCAAAGGTAAAGTCTTCTTCCGTGGCTATGAGAGGAGCGTGAGCGCCTCCACCTCGTCCTCACGTTTCCTCGCTGTGTCTCTGTCCCCTCAGGCCATGAGGAAGATCTACAAGGCGTCCCTGAAGTACCCGGACTGGAAGAGGAAGCACAACCCGGGCCTGAAGCCGTGGACGTTCCCCGAGCAGAACGTTCTGCCGTGTGTCAGCGTGGCGGAGCTGAGCGTCCAGAGAGCCGACTCGCTGGAGAACATCGACGAGAGCGGCCTGAGCGAGGACAAGGCACCGCACAGCGAGGACGAGGAGGCGTAGGACGAGGACGCGCTCGCTCACTTCCTGTTTGCTCCCTTTGTTTGTTTGTCTCGCTGACAAGGGCCCACAGGCCGGTTCTTCTTCTGTGGTTTTACAGCAACGTGCTCAGTGTTACTCCCGTTACTAATAAAGACGCCTGGTGAGATGATGTCATGATTCAAGGTGTCCTGCTCAGGTTAGAGGCTGGAGACACGCCCCCAGACAACCACAACACGCCCCAAACAACCACAACACGCCCCAAACAACCAGAACACGCCCCAAGCAACCACACAACCACAACACGCCCCAAACAACTACAACACGCCCCAAACAACCACACAACCACAACACGCCCCAAACAACCACAACACGCCCCAGACAACCACAACACGCCCCAGACAACCACAACACGCCCCAAACAACCACACAACCACAACACGCCCCAAACAACCACAACACGCCCCAAACAACCACAACACGCCCCAGACAACCACAACATATGGCGATGTTTGTTATCGATTCATTGATTATGAAATGTGAGAGAGTGATTACGATGCAGAAGATAGTTTATTATTCACCGACGTTTGGATGTGAAAGTCTCAAGCAGCTCCAACAGGGATCAGACACAAGTGTGTTCAGTCATGAGGGGGCGTGTCCACAAGCCAAATCTACACAGTGTGGGAGGAGCTTATTCCTGCCTCACTCTTCAAGTATTAAAAATCGCATTTAAAGGAACGGTTTGACCAAAAAGGTTATAAATGTAAGTAAATAAAGTCACTTAATAACAACACAGGAGTGATCTCATATATATATATATATATATATATATATATATATATATATATATATATATATATATATATATATATATATATATATATATATATATATATATATGTACCTGTATATATCAGGGTCCATAAAACAATGATTTCACAGACCTGGACCTCAGGAGTATCACTCCAGCAGTGGTTCTCAGATGGGGGTACGTGAGATTTAAAATGATCATCCATTAAAAAATCCTTTGCAATTAGTTATTTAATAAATATTTAATGAAATTTAAATTCATGAACTGAACTGTATGTATTTTATATTAAATCAGACTCTGATGGCAAAGCGATGTTATTACACTGTTATTACATTGTTATTACACCGTTAATACATTGTTATTACATTGTTACTACACTGGTATTACATTATTTATTCAACCTAAAAGGCTTTGCGCTGGTCAGGGGTTGAGAACCACGACACAGAAACCTGAATGACCTGAATGACCTAAAGGACCTGAATGACCTGAAGGACCTGAAGGACCTGAAGGACCTAAATGACTTGAATGACCAGAATGACCTGAATGACCTAAAGGACCTGAAGGACCTGAATGACCTAAAGGACCTGAAGGACCTTAGGACCTGAAGGACCTGAATGACCTGAAGGACCTGAAGGACCTAAAGGACCCGAATGACCAGAATGACCCAATGGACCTGAATGACCTAAAGGACCTAAAGGACCTGAAGGACCAGAATGACCTAAAGGACCTAAAGGACCTGAAGGACCTGAAGGACCTGAATGACCTGAAGGACCTGAAGGACCTAAATGACTTGAATGACCAGAATGACCAGAATGACATAAGGGACCTGAAGGACCTGAATGACCTGAAGGACCTAAAGGACCTGAAGGACCTAAAGGACTTGAAGGTCCTGAATGACCTAAAGGACCAGAATGACCTAAAGGACCTGAATGACCTAAATAACCTAAAGGACCTAAAGGACCTGAAGGACCTGAATGACCTAAAGGACCTGAAGGACCTAAAGGACCCGAATGACCAGAATGACCCAATGGACCTGAATGACCTGAATAACCTGAAGGACCTAAAGGACCTGAAGGACCTAAAGGACCTGAATGACCAGAATGACCTGAAGGACCTGAAGGACCTGAATGACCAGAATGACCAGAATGACCTAAATGACCTGAAGGACCTGCATGATCTAAAGGACCAGAATGACCTAAAGGACCTGAAAGACCTGAAGGACCAGAATGACCAGAAGGACCTGAATGACCAGAATGACCTAAAGGATCTGAAGGACCTGAAGGACCAAAATGACCTAAAGGAACTGAATGACCAGAATGACCTAAAGGACCTGAAGGACCTGAATAATCAGAATGACCTAAAGGACCTGAAGGACCTGAATGACCTGAAGGACCTGAAGGACCTGAAGGACCTAAAGGACCTGAATGACCTAAAGGACCTGAAGGACCTGAAGGACCTGAAGGACTTGAAGGTCCTGAATGACCTAAAGGACCAGAATGACCTAAAGGACCTGAATGACCTAAAGAACCTAAAGGACCTAAAGGACCTGAAGGACCTGAATGACCTAAAGGACCTGAAGGACCTAAAGGACCCGAATGACCAGAATGACCCAATGGACCTGAATGACCTAAAGGACCTGAAGGACCTAAAGGACCCGAATGACCAGAATGACCCAATGGACCTGAATGACCTAAAGGACCTGAATGACCTAAAGGACCAGAATGACTTAAAGGACCTGAAGGACCTGAATGATCAGAATGACCTAAAGGACCTGAAGGACCTGAATAACCTGAAGGACCTAAAGGACCTGAAGGACCTAAAGGACTTGAAGGTCCTGAATGACCTAAAGGACCAGAATGACCTAAAGGACCTGAATGACCTAAATAACCTAAAGGACCTAAAGGACCTGAAGGACCTGAATGACCTAAAGGACCTGAAGGACCTAAAGGACCCGAATGACCAGAATGACCCAATGGACCTGAATGACCTAAAGGACCTGAATGACCTAAAGGACCTGAAGGACCTAAAGGACCAGAATGACCAGAATGACCCAATGGACCTGAATGACCTAAAGGACCTGAATGACCTAAAGGACCAGAATGACCTAAAGGACCTGAAGGACCTGAATGATCAGAATGACCTAAAGGACCTGAATGACCAGAATGACCTGAAGGACCTGAAGGACCTGAATGACCAGAATGACCAGAATGACCTAAATGACCTGAAGGACCTGCATGATCTAAAGGACCAGAATGACCTAAAGGACCTGAAAGACCTGAAGGACCAAAATGACCTAAAGGACCTGAATGACCAGAATGACCTAAAGGACCTGAAGGATCAGAATGACCTAAAGGACCTGAAGGACCTGAATGACCTGAAGGACCTGAAGGACCTGAAGGACCTGAATGACCAGAATGACCTGAAGGACCTGAAGGACCTGAATGACCAGAATGACCAGAATGACCTAAATGACCAGAATGACCAGAAGGACCTGAATGACCAGAATGACCTAAAGGATCTGAAGGACCTGAAGGACCAAAATGACCTAAAGGACCTGAATGACCAGAATGACCTAAAGGACCTGAAGGATCAGAATGACCTAAAGGACCTGAAGGACCTGAATGACCTGAAGGACCTGAAGGACCTGAAGGACCTAAAGGACCTGAATGACCTAAAGGACCTGAAGGACCTAAAGGACCTGAAGGACCTGAAGGACTTGAAGGTCCTGAATGACCTAAAGGACCAGAATGACCTAAAGGACCTGAATGACCTAAAGAACCTAAAGGACCTAAAGGACCTGAAGGACCTGAATGACCTAAAGGACCTGAAGGACCTAAAGGACCCGAATGACCAGAATGACCCAAATGGACCTGAATGACCTAAAGGACCTGAATGACCTATAGGACCAGAATGACTTAAAGGACCTGAATGACCTGAATGACCAGAATGACCAGAATGACCTAAATGACCTGAAGGACCTGCATGACCTAAAGGACCAGAATGACCTAAAGGACCTGAAAGACCTGAAGGACCAGAATGACCAGAAGGACCTGAATGACCAGAATGACCTAAAGGATCTGAAGGACCTGAAGGACCAAAATGACCTAAAGGACCTGAATGACCAGAATGACCAAAAGGACCTGAAGGACCTGAATGATCAGAATGACCTAAAGGACCTGAAGGACCTGAATGACCTGAAGGACCTAAAGGACCTGAAGGACCTAAAGGACCTGAAGGACCTGAAGGACCTGAAGGACCTGAATGACCTAAAGGACCTGAATGACCTAAAGGACCTGAATGACCAGAATGACCTAAAGGACCTGAAAGACCTGAAGGACCAGAATGACCAGAAGGACCTGAATGACCAGAATGACCTAAAGGACCTGAAGTACCTGAATGACCAGAATGATCTAAAGGACCTGAATGACCTGAATGACCTGAAGGACCAGAATGACCTAAAGGACCTGAAGGACCTGAAGGGTCCACCAGGGGGCGACGCAGGACAGACTACATCTACAAACACAACATTCTACTGATCGGTCAATACTTTTACTTATTATTATACTTTAATACTTTACTTTAGTCAATTTCTTACTCATGATGGAGTAGTTTCACTGTGTACTGTGTACTGTATACTGTGTACTAGTACTTTTACTGCAATAAAAATATTGTAATAATCACAAAATGTTCTTCAGAAACTTCTTTAAAGTTGTGAGATTTTATGAAAACTCACTCAATTAAACTAAACCAATTTATAATATATAAAGTTTACTACTGGATTAAATTAGTCTCATACTGGATTAAATTAGTCTCATACTGGATTAAGTTAGTCTCATACTGGATTAAATTAGTCTCATACTGGATTAAATTAGTCTCATACTGCTGAGGGTGTTAGTCTTGCAGGCGGTGCTGAGGGCGTTAGTCCTGCTGGCGGTGCTGAGGGTGTTAGTCCTGCAGGCGGTGCTGAGGGCGTTAGTCCTGCAGCGATGAGGAAACGTTATGTTTCACTGCTTCCTTCTTCTTTGGGGCCTGAAATATGCAGCGGGGCTCCGGATCCTCTCTGTATTGTCTCAGGCACTTCCTGTTTCCTGTCTGATTGTTGTTTGGCTCAATGAGGAAGCGTCCAGCTTCTTACGCTGCTCACAGAGGACAGGACGTGGGTCCACGTCCTCCCTGCTGCTCAAGTACAACAGACTAGTACAAGTATCATGTGTACAGACCATAATACTCACGTCGCCATGGGCACCTGAACAGGGCTGCAGGGCCCAGGGAACGGTTTGAGGAAGTTTCATGTTTTCAGGCAAGATGAAGACGAGATGAAGACGAGATGATGAAGACGAGATGATAAAGACAAGATAAAGACCAGATGATGAAGACCAGATGAAGACCAGATGATGAAGACCAGATGAAGACCAGATGAAGACCAAATGATGAAGACCAGATGAAGACCAGATGATGAAGACGAGATAAAGACCAGATGATGAAGACCAGATGATGAAGACCAGATGAAGACCAGATGGTGAAGAAGAGATGTGAAGACCAGATGAAGAAGAGATGGTGAAGACGAGATGAAGACCAGATGAAGACCAGATGAAGACTAGATGAAGACCAGATGAAGACCAGATGAAGACCAGATGAAGACTAGATGAAGACCAGATGAAGACCAGATGAAGACTAGATGAAGACCAGATGAAGACCAGATGAAGACCAGATGAAGACCAGATGAAGACGAGGTGATGAAGACAAGATGATGAAGACAAGATAAAGACCAGATGATGAAGACCAGATGAAGACCAGATGAAGACGAGGTGATGAAGACAAGATGATGAAGACAAGATAAAGACCAGATGATGAAGACCAGATGAAGACCAGATGAAGACCAGATGAAGACCAGATGATGAAGACCAGATAAAGACCAGATGATGAAGACCAGATGAAGACCAGATGAAGACCAGATGATGAAGACGAGATGATGAAGACGAGGTGAAGACGAGATGATGAAGACCAGATGAAGACCAGATGATGAAGACGAGATGATGAAGACGAGATGAAGACGAGATGGTCAAGAAGAGATGGTGAAGACGAGATGAAGACGAGATGAAGACAAGATGATGAAGAAGAGATGGTGAAGACGAGATGAAGACGAGATGATGAAGACGAGATGAAGACGAGATGAAGGCGAGATGATGAAGACGAGATGGTGAAGACGAGATGAAGACGAGATGAAGATGAGATGAAGACCAGGATTACAGGAAGCAGCTGCTGCTGCAAACAGGAAACTAGGATGTCCTCCGTCAGGAGCGTTGACGTTAGCCAATGAGAGGACAGAGGCCTCGGCAGGAAGCTGCACCTCCAACACAGAACTTCAAAGTAAAACAGACTCTTATGTTTAGAGCTGCATACCTCACAATAAAACCAGGAACAGAACATAATAAATATATGAATATTAGTTTGTTTGTCCTTTTTGATTTCAATAAGTTTCATGTTTGTCTACATCGTTAAAGGATATTTATTATTTAAATAAGAAGGATGAGCACATTTATATTATTTTCCTACTAAATTATATATATATATTTAACAATTCTTACATCATTAATATGTCTCAAGATTGTAAGTATATAATTGTCTTTATCAGTATGTTTATAGTATATATTTATGTATACATATTTATATAGTATATTATTTTACTTACTGATGGATTATATTTATTTGATTGATTATTATTTTACATACATTACAATATTCTGATCTATTTATATTGATTATTATATTATTACATTGTTTATGTGTATAAATTACTATTGATATGATTGTGGGTTATTAAAATAACTAGAACATCAATATTGGTTTTATTGGGTGGGGCGGAAGCAGTTCGTGTAAAGTAGATATTATACTAAAGCTTTTAATTTGAAACGGAAGCACCTTCGCTTGCTGTGCAGCTTGACGCGTCTCCTCCCAGAGCTCCCAGTGGCTGAGCGCGGCTCCGGACACTGGTTTACTCACCGGGACAGAGACCTGCAGACACCAGCAACCAGACCGGGACCAAGACCAAAAACCAGACCAGGACCAAGATCAGAAACCAGACCAGAACGCAGAGCGGATCAGAGGTGAGACTTTAAATGTGTTGGTCTCAGATTAAAGAGAGTCCGTCAGGGAGTCCTGCAGGAAGCTGTCGGTCCGACAGAGTCCTGACAGAGTCCTGGTCCTGACAGAGTCCTGGTCCTGACAGAGTCCTGACAGAATCCTGGTCCTGACAGGGTCCTGGTCCTGACAGAGTCCTGACAGAGTCCTGGTCCTGACAGGGTCCTGACAGAATCCTGGTCCTGACTGGGTCCTGGTCCTGACAGAGTCCTGGTCCTGACAGAGTCCTGACAGAGTCCTGCTCCTGACAGGGTCCTGACAGGGTCCTGGTCCTGACAGAGTCCTAGTCCTGACAGGGTCCTGGTCCTGACAGGGTCCTGACAGAGTCCTGGTCCTAACTGGGTCCTGGTCCTGACAGAGTCCTGGTCCTGACAGGGTCCTGACAGGGTCCTGGTCCTGACAGAGTCCTGGTCCTGACAGGGTCCTGACAGGGTCCTGGTCCTGACAGAGTCCTGGTCCTGACAGGGTCCTGACAGGGTCCTGGTCCTGACTGGGTCCTGGTCCTGACAGGGTCCTGGTCCTGACAGAGTCCTGACAGAGTCCTGGTCCTGACAGTGTCCTGGTCCTGACAGGGTCCTGACAGGGTCCTGGTCCTGACTGGGTCCTGGTCCTGACAGGGTCCTGACAGGGTCCTGGTCCTGACAGAGTCCTGGTCCTGACAGTGTCCTGGTCCTGACAGGGTCCTGACAGGGTCCTGGTCCTGACTGGGTCCTGGTCCTGACAGGGTCCTGACAGGGTCCTGGTCCTGACAGAGTCCTGGTCCTGACAGGGTCTTGACAGGGTCCTGGTCCTGACAGAGTCCTGGTCCTGACAGGGTCCTGACAAGGTCCTGGTCCTGACAGAGTCCTGGTCCTGACAGGGTCTTGACAGGGTCCTGGTCCTGACAGAGTCCTGGTCCTGACAGGGTCCTGACAAGGTCCTGGTCCTGACAGAGTCCGGGTCCTGACAGGGTCCTGGTCCTGACAGAGTCTTGACAGGGTCCTGGTCCTGACAGAGTCCTGGTCCTGACAGGGTCCTGACAAGGTCCTGGTCCTGACAGAGTCCTGGTCCTGACAGGGTCCTGGTCCTGACTGGGTCCTGGTCCTGACAGGGTCTTGACAGAGTCCTGGTCCTGATAGGGTCCTGGTCCTGACAGAGTCCTGGTCCTGACAGGGTCCTGGTCCTCTGAGTCTCTTCCTCTCTGTCAAAATAACGCAGGGAGGAGGTTTTGATGCGTCTTTGATGTCAGACGGAGAGGACACGGTCTGACGAAGAGGATGATGAAGATGATGAAGATAATAACAATAATAACAATAGGGAGTCTATCTATAATAATTATATCTATAATAACCCAATGCTTATTATAGATATGATCATAAAGATATCAATTATGTTAGTTATTATGTCAGTTATTATCTTCATCACAAGTTGAATCTGGTTTCTGGAACTGGTCTTTGACACCACTGCAGACTGGTTCTAGTGGTCTGGTGCCAGCAGGGTGGATCTGCAGCTCTGCTTTCATTTAGAGCTTCATATCCACATGTGTATGAGACAATAAGTTATTACAGACTCATATTTGATGTTTTGATGAAAGATTCATCACTCTGGGCGGGATATTAATAAATATTTATAATAAATAGTTGTGAAATTACAATTCATACCGATTCAATTGGAACTGAAATATATAAAATATAAATTGGCAGCTGTTTTTTATTATTAATATATCGTTTAGATGATTAGACCAAAAATAAACTTATTTCATTCTGTGTCAGATTTTTTTTTGTTTGTTTTATATTTGAGTAAAGTGAAGTGTTAATGCATTTATTATGAATACAAATAAAATAAAATCAGTTACGAAAAACGTCATCAAACTGAAGCACAAAGTGAGAAAGTGAAACATATAGTGAGACATGCAGTGAGACATGCAGTGAGACATGTAGTGAGACATGCAGTGAGACATGTAGTGAGACATGTAGTGAGACATGCAGTGAGACATGTAGTGAGACATGCAGTGAGACATGTAGTGAGACATGCAGTGAGACATGTAGTGAGACATGCAGTGAGACATGTAGTGAGACATGCAGTGAGACATGCAGTGAGACATGCAGTGAGACATGCAGTGAGACATGCAGTGAGACATGTAGTGAGACATGCAGTGAGACATGCAGTGAGACATTTACATGCAACACAAACATCCTGTCAAGAGGAAACTCAGCTTCCTGTTACAGCAGAAGCTTCACAGTAACATTCACAGAACCAAATCATCTTCACAGTACCAGAATACTTCATAGTACCAGAATACATCTCAGTACCAGAATACATCATAGTACAGGAGTACAGGAGTACAGGAGTACAGGAGTACAAGAGTACAGGAGTACAGGAGTACAGGAGTACAGGAGTACCAGGAGTACAGGAGTACCAGGA
>NC_136601.1:405000-457500 GCF_910589615.1 Taurulus bubalis
GTCGTAGCTTGTCTCTGTCAGACGCTGGACGATTGTTACCTCCAGTTCCTCCGAGACTGAACCGTGGGGTCCCCTCCGCCATGTTCCAGGGGTCCCCACCCTCCTCTTCCTCTTCTTCACCTGTACGGACAGACCAGGATCAGACGCCTTCTGTGACTTCCTGTCCCGGTAGTCTCGACAACAGCAGGCTCTCTGGATCCCCTGGTTCCCCCAGAGGTGGTGGGATGGAGATGGTCTCCAACGAGATCTACTGGGGGACTTCCCCTGGTTCTACTGCCCCCAGTGAAGGGAGGAGTTGCTGGAGCCAGCAGTCAGCTCCTGCGACTCCCCTGAGACAAACACCTGACAGGAACTCTGAGAGGAACAGGTAAGTCCCTCTCAACTTGCTTCTAGACCA
Organism: Taurulus bubalis; assembly: GCF_910589615.1. NCBI lineage: Eukaryota > Metazoa > Chordata > Actinopteri > Perciformes > Cottidae > Taurulus > Taurulus bubalis. Next base: position 405,398 of record NC_136601.1, read on the forward strand.
GCGTCCAAATAACGAGGTTCATTTACTTTGTTTTTTTAGCTAAATGATATCAGCCTCAACACGTTCTACCAACCTTTGATCGACCAGCCGTCCGAGGCCTCCAAGGATTTACTTACCGACTGACCTCAGGGTTGTGGTTGCAGGAGGCTCGTTGGACCTTTGACCAGCATCTGGAACCACATTTACCCACACCATGCGTTGACAGTGGGAGGGCTGCGTCTTAAGGGTTTTAAGGGGAACTGCTTCAACACTTGTAGTATTAAGAACAACTTTATCGTTTAGGATTGGGACACACAATCCAGTGGATCCAGTGTTTCTGTAGCTCGACCTCAGAGGACTACAAGTCAGGATATGTCCACAAATCATTCTGTGATTCAACTACTAAAGTGACTTTGAATCACCGGAGCTCGCCTATAAGACACTTACTGAATGCTTATGTATTGTTTGTGTGTTTTCAGTGGCAGCACTTTAAGTAACGACTCTTCAGGATCAGCCAGAGGTGAGTACAGAATGAAACATTTACATAACCACCATGTGAATCTGAGTCTTGTTCATTTTGGCCTTTATTGGTTTGAATACTATTTGTGTGGTTCAAGAAGCAAAGCAGAGTAACCCTAACCCCCAAACCCTAACCCTAAACCCTAACCCCAGTATTGTGGAGCCCTTGTTAGATTTTAAAATCATAACGGCTTTTAAAAGGAAAACAAACCTCAACGACCTCTTGGTTCATGCCTCCTTGAATAGTAGAAAACCTACAAGGAATACACATTGGTTATTAGATATATTACTAACCAGCATTTGGGCCTAAGTGCCCCCATTCTGCAGTCATTCCATATGGGTTCCTCCAGCCTAGTTTATGGGATAGAGAGTCAAGCTTGCGGGAAGCTATATGTTGACCAGACCAAAAATACGATATTACTACATATTTACTTGATAGATCGCCAGGATAAAGTGACACAACTTTACTTGCATTTTAGAGAGCGTGGAAAAGAAAATCTTAGGATTTCGGGCTGGTCCTTAATCCAAAGGTGTGCCACTGAAAGCCGCTGGATCCAGAAATGAAAAACAATATGGTCCAGCGGTTTGAATGAATCGGAGTAAAGAATATTTTATTATGAGGAAGAAGGGGGATACAACGTTACTTGTGTGCCTGTGCTCTCCGCTCACCCCTTTGGTGAGTAGGAGTTTTATTTTCCCTCTCCCTAACCCTAAACCCTCTCCCTAACCCTAAACCCTCTCCCTAACCCTAAACCCTCTCCCTATCCCTAAACCCTAACCCAAACCCAAACCCCATCCGGGCTGGTAACTCAGTGTTTTCTGTTCAACAGCTTCAACAGACGACCCTGAGGAGGAGATCAGCCCTTACTGTGAAACCGTCTTCCAAACCAGAAGGAATCCACATCCCTGTGAGGTGAGACAGAAGACTCACAGCTCGTTCTCTCCCTTCCTGTCTGTCTTCCTCGTCTCTAAAGACACTGGCTGATGAAACCCAGGTGGAGAAGGATCAGCTAAATGTAACTGAACTATGTTTATAAGATGTGATGAATAGCTTAACATGTGCTTCATCATAATATCACAGACAAATTAGATCAAGGATGAGCCATGAGCGCTCCATCCAGGTGGAGGCGTTTGGAGACTGAGAGGAGGACGTCCTGCTCCAGCTGCATGTGGGAGGAGCCTCCAAAAGTGAACCCCCACTTGGAGCTGGTTGGGTTTAAACTTAAATGTGCTCTTTAAATGTTGTATCCTGCAGAATGAAAGAAGCCGACTGGAGGACAGAGAGACGAGGACGGGGGAGGACAAACATGCAGAGGATCATGGGTAAGACCCTGATGTCTGCCCATGAAGAGAACACTGCACGACAGCAACATAACCAGAATTACCAATTATCAATATAAACACACGGGTTTATATTGATAGTGAGACAGCAATGATGTATCTCAATATAATAGTTGTGTCTGCTTTCATCACAGAGGCAGACTGATGGAATATATACCATGCTATCATCTGCGTATTGTCGGTTCTAACCTGGCCCACTTGACCCGGTGGAGCTTCTCTCCAGACAGACTTCTTAAAGCTGCTGCTGAAAGTTAAACTGAGCTCAGAGTTCATCCTGCAGGGTTCTTACGTCATGGAGAACCTGGAACAGTCATGGAGTTTTAAAATGGTTATTCCAGGCCTGGAAAAGTCCTTGAAAAAAATAGTTTAGTGAAAGTTTAGTAAAAGTCATGTAAATGTGTTATATTCATGTGTTCATGTCTTCATTTACGCTGAGTTTGAAATGATGAATATGCTTTTACAAGAAAGACTCAAAATATAAGCAGGCATACATACAGGCATCTATATAAATGTTTATTCTTTTAACTATTGTCTCATTCATGAACAAGTCATTGAATCCTTTGGTCAGAGTGAGCTGTGTTTCTGCCGCAGGCTGCAGAGGTTCTCCTGGACGAGGCGCTCGCCTCAGGCGCCTCCCTCCGGAGACTCTCGGGGCTACAGCACCGTGGGGGAACCTCCACCCGCCCTCCGCTACCTCTCGCTGCCGACGCACACCTTCGCCTCAAACGCCGACGAGGACCTGACCATCTCCCCCTACGCCAGCTACACCTCGCTGACGGAGAGGGCGCCGCCCATCATCAGCGGCTGGCTGGACAAGCTGTCTCCACAGGGGTGCGTTTGATTTACACAGTAGCTGCAGAGAGAAAAACACCACAGGGGTGCGTTTGATTTGCACCACATCAGGCATTGCGGAAATCAGTTAATGTGTCAGTTGAGGTGTCAGTTGAGGTGTCAGTTGATGGTCCATTAAGCTTCCCGGTGACTCACAGCTCCGGTTCCCTCTGAGAACCCGTTGTGTGATCGTGGTGAGACCTCGGGTTGCGTTTCTCCAAAAGTTGCTTCTGTTTAAACTTTGTGATTATTTTATAGATTTTTTTTACAGCACTCTCTGCCGACAAATTTAAACATTTAAAGAAACTTTAACACACTTTAAACACACTTTAACACACTAATGCCGTGTTCACACCGGACATGGCTCGAAAATTCGCGCCGCGTCCACCGCGGAAGTTTACTCGCGTGAGTGAAACGAGGGTGTTCACACCAAACGGAAAAATCGCGGCGCGAAGGGGGCGTGGCTTAGCTCTGTCTCTTGCCTCTGTGAGAGACAAGAGACGAAGCTTTCATTTCCGCTATCGACCATGGAATAAATAACCACTAGTTCTGCTTTATACTTGTTGTGGAAGTGCCAAACATGTGGGAACATGAAACCCTCGTGTTCGGGTTCATAACATCATCCGTAGCCGCACACAGCTCGGTGAATTTCACCGACTCCTCCAGGAACTGCGTCTCACGTATCTCCGTAAAACGATACCGTTTCCTTCATCCACCATGGAAATAACCACTAGTTCTGCTTTATACTTTTTGTGTAAACTCCACATATGTCGGAACATCAAACTCCATGGTGTCTGGGTTCATAATATTATCCGTAGTCCCACAACAGCGTCTCAATGAAGCCGCTGTCAGCGCTGGTTCAGGCGGAGCAGCAGCAGATTCATTCAGAAACGGGGAGTCCTTCGCTTTGTTCGCCCCAGGTCAAACGTTCTGTTCGCGCCGCCTCCAACGCGTCTATCTCGCCAATTCGCATCGCAGCGCGTCTGTGGATTGACTTTACATGTAATCTGGTCGCGCCACAAATTCGCATCGGGACTGAGCAGATCTTGGAGCTCCTCCCATGTTCTCACCCGGCCAATCACAGCAGTCAAATCAGAAACCTGATAACCCGCCAGAAACACACACTTCCTGTTCTGTGTGTCTGTCAGGGGTCAAAGGTCAGCGCTGGCTGTCGCGCTGCACCTCCTCTCTGCTCCTCCTTGTGTCTTCTTCCTCCTGAGGAGCTGCCTCGTCATCCTCCTCTCCTCCTTCTCTTCATCCTCCTCCACTCGGTGTGTGTTTGTCTTTTCTTCCTTTCCTCCCGTTTCTCTACAATAACGTTCTTCTGTGTGTTTCATCAATATCTGTTCATAAAATCCATACTGACACCACGGTGTTCGTTATGAATCAGCTGAGAGCTCCACGTTTATGAATCTGGAATATTTGTATCCCAAAACTGAGTGGAAACTATACTGTTACGCAAAAACCACCAGACAGCTGGCCTGTAGCTTTGTGTCTTTGTCTCTTTGTATCTTTTTGTCTCTTTGCATCTTTGTATCTGTGTCTTGTCTTTGTGTCTTTGTGTCTTTGTCTCTTTGTATCTTTGCCTCCTTTTATCTTTTTCTCTTTGTATCTGTGTGTCTTTGTGTCTTTGTATCTTTTTGTCTCTTTGTACCTTTGCATCTTTGCATCTGTGTCTTTGTATTTGTGTATTTGTGTCTTTGTATCTGTGTCTGTGTATCTTTGTATCTTTGTGTCTTTGTGTATTTGTATCTTTGTGTCTTTGTATATTTGTGTATTTGTGTATTTGTGTCTTTGTGTATTTGTATCTGTGTGTCTGTGTATCTGTGTTTTTGTATCTGTGTATCTTTGTGTCTTTGTGTATTTGTGTCTTTGTGTCTTTGTATCTGTGTATCTTTGTATCTGTGTGTCTCTGTATGTAACGTCCGTTTTATCTTTCAGGAACTACGTGTTCCAGAAGCGCTACGTGAAGTTCGATGGTAAAACCCTGATGTACTTTGGCAGTGAGAAGGTAAAAAACACAGCAGAGATCTGAAGGTTGGTCTCAGTGAGTCACGATGAAGATGAAGGTCAGTAAAACGGTTTCCTGTCACCTGCTTTGTCTCAGGACGTCTACGCCAAAGGAGTGATCCCATTGGCTGCCATCCAGATGGCCCGCCCCGCCAAAGACAACAAGTTTGAAGTCGTGACGAGTCACAGGATCTTTGTTTTCAGGACGGAGAATGAAGGTAACACACTCCCACACACACACACACACACACACACACACACACACACACACATACACACACACACACACACACACATGATGACGATGATTATGTTGAGGATGTTGATGGTTATGAGGATGATGATGATGATGATGATGATGATGATGATGATGATGATGATGATGGTGTCTCAGTGCTGAGGCGACGCTGGGTCAGCACGCTGCAGGAACACGTCAGAGATCAGCTGGTGTTCGGCCGGCGGCGCTTCGGTCCCGGATCTCACTGTCAGAGACACGGGTTCCTGGACCTGAAGGGGACCAAGTCCAGAGTGTACGCCGCCATCCACACGGAGCAGGTCTGGATCTACAAGAGTGAACAGGTGAGCCTTTACCACGGGGGTACCACCTCCAGCTGCTGAAGGACTCATCCACCCCAAAACCAGACCTCGTGCAGACCTGAGCCGCTCGGTTTCACGTGGCTCTTCTGTGTGCAGGGCTTTCGGAACGGGATCGGCATCACAGTGATCGAAGCTCGAGGATCCACCATCAGAGACGGAAAACACAAGAGCTTTGAGCTCATCACTCCGTACAAAAGCTTCAGGTAATCTCTCACATATCAGTCCACCGAGGACCTGCTGGTGGTTTCTGTTCTGTAGCAGGGACTCTAGAGACTGGGGACAGGCTGCTGGTCTTTACTAGTCTCTGCCAGTCTTTACTAGTCTCTGCTAGTCTCTGCCAGCCTCTGCCAGTCTTTGCTAGTCTCTGCTAGTCTTTGCTAGTCTCTGCTAGTCTCTGCCAGCCTCTGCTAGTCTCTGCCAGTCTCTGCCGGTCTTTGCTAGTCTCTGCTAGTCTTTGCTAGTCTCTGCCAGCCTCTGCTAGTCTCTGCCAGTCTCTGCTAGTCTCTGCCAGTCTCTGCCGGTCTTTGCTAGTCTCGGCCAGTCTCTGCCAGTCTTTGCTAGTCTCTGCCAGTCTTTACTAGTCTCTGCCAGTCTCTGCTAGACTTTACTAGTCTTTACCGGTCTTTACTAGTCTCTGCCAGTCTCTGCTAGACTTTACTAGTCTCTGCCAGTCTCTGCCGGTCTTTGCTTGTCTCTGCTAGACTTTACTAGTCTTTGCCGGTCTTTGCTAGTCTCTGCCAGTCTCTGCCGGTCTTTGCTAGTCTCTGCCAGTCTTTGCCGGTCTTTACTAGTCTCTGCCAGTCTCTGCTAGACCTGCCAGTTTCTGCTAGTCTCTGCCAGTCTCTGCTAGATTTGCTAGTATCTGCTAGTCTTTACTATCCTCTGCTAGTCTGTGCTAGTCTGTGCTAGTCTTTATTTGTCTCTGCTAGTCTGTGCTAGTCTCTGCTAGTCTTTATTTGTCTCTGCTAGATTTGCTAGTCTCTGCTAGTCTTTACTATCCTCTGCTAGTCTGTGCTAGTCTCTGCTAGTCTTTACTATCCTCTGCTAGTCTGTGCTAGTCTGTGCTAGTCTTTATTTGTCTCTGCTAGATTTGCTAGTCTCTGCTAGTCTTTACTATCCTCTGCTAGTCTGTGCTAGTCTCTGCTAGTCTTTACTATCCTCTGCTAGTCTGTGCTAGTCTCTGCTAGTCTTTATTTGTCTCTGCTAGATTTTCTAGTCTCTGCTAGTCTTTACTATCCTCTGCTAGTCTGTGCTAGTCTCTGCTAGTCTTTACTTGTCTCTACTAGATTTGCTAGTCTCTGCTAGTCTTTACTATCCTCTGCTAGTCTGTGCTAGTCTTTACTTGTCTCTGCTAGTCTCTGCTGGTCTCTGCTAGTCTTTACTAGTCTCTGCCGGTCTCTGCTAGTCTCTGCTAGTCTCTGCCAGTCTCTGCTGGTCTCTGCTAGTCTCTGCTGGTCCTCGTCCTTCCAACCAGCCTCTGCTCCGCCCCCCTCAGCTTCACGGCGGACTCGGACCGGGAGAAGCGGGACTGGATGGAGGCCCTGCAGGAGGCCATCGCAGAGACCCTGTCGGACTACGAGGTGGCCGAGAAGATCTGGTCCAACCGATCCAACCGGACCTGTGCCGACTGCAAGGCCCTGAACCCGGACTGGGCCTCCATCAACCTGTGTGTGGTCATCTGCAAGAACTGTGCAGGTACCGGGTCTGACCGAGACCTCATCAGAGTCCAGACCAGAATAATGGGGATTGATGGCGTTACCTGTGTGTGCGTGTGTATGTGTCTCAGGACAGCACAGAGGTCTGGGTACGATGGTCTCTAAGGTCCAAAGTCTGAAACTGGACACCAGCGTGTGGAGCAACGAGGTCGTTCAGGTGAGGCCAGAACCGGTTGCTTCCAGAGGTCATAGACCTGGAGTTACACTATTTCAGTGGTTTAAGCTCCTGTGTGTGTCAGCTTTTCATCATGCTGGGTAATGACCGGGCCAACGACTTCTGGGCGGCCCGGCTGTCCGTGTCCGAGGAGCTGGACTGCGACGCCCCGCCGGACCAGAGGAGGGAGTTCATCTCCCAGAAGTACAGAGAGGGTCGACACCGCCTCCATCACCCGGGGTTCAGCAGCCAGGAGGAGCTGCTCAAGGTCACACACTTTACTCATGACCTGTCCTCAAGGTCACACACTTTACTCATGACCTGTCCTCAAGGTCACACACTTTACTCATGACCTGTCTTCAAGGTCACACACTTTACTCATATTCTCTCTCTCTCTCTCTCTCTCTCTCTCTCTCTCTCTCTCTCTCTCTCAGGTCTTGTGCTCAGCAGTCTCTGAACAGACTCTTCTTAAAACTGTGACTCACATTTTCTCGGAGGCAGAGTCAGCTCACCTCTTAGACGACTCCAATTACTACCAACGACATCATCACCTGCTGGACCGCTACACCACGTCAGGTCTGTTCTCTACCGTACTCTGCATCAGGTCTGGTCTCTACAAAGAAAGTATCCTTTTATTAATCCCCTTGGGGAAATTCTTCTCTGCATTTGGCCCATCCCTGGATAGGGGGCAGTGGGCAGCCCTGAGAGGCGCCCGGGGGGGCAGTTGGGGGGGCAGTTGGGGGTTGGGTGTCTTGCTCAGGGACACTTCAACATGTGAGCTATGGAGGGACTGGGGATCAAGCCTGCTACCTTGTGGTTGCGGGACGACCACTCATCCTCTGAGCTACAGCCGCCCCCGACTACTGGCCTCTACTGGTCTCTACTGGTCTCTACTGTACTCTGCATCAGGTCTTGCCTCTACTGGTCTCTACTGGTCTCTGCATCAGGTCTGGTCTCTACTGGTCTCTACTGGTCAGTGATTTAAGTCAGTAGTGACTGAGGTCAGTAGTGACTGAGGTCAGGATCCGGATCATGACCAGAACCAGGACTAGAACCAGGACCAGGACCAGGACCAGAATCAACACCAGAGACTCACTCTCCCATCAATCTGACGTTGTGGTTGTTCTGAAGATGACCGTTATGATCTGTATGTTTCTTCTCAACGTTCCTCTGTTCTCCCTCAGATCCCAGCGTGTACGACGAGATCATGCAGCCCGTCCTCCACTCCGGGTACCTCTACAAGTCCAGCTCCGTCCACCGGGGGGCGCTGTCCAGGAAAACTAGAGAAGGTGGGAGCAGGTCTTTGGGAACAAGTCTTTGGGAGCAGGTCTTTGGGAGCAGGTCCCTGTATGTCTTCGTTCCCTGTGAAATTAAACCCACTGTGTCGTCGTCAGACTTCCAGAAGTTCTGGTGCTCGGTGGACCGGTCTCTGCTGTTCTACGAGTCGGACCGGTCAGCTGATCCCTGCTTGCAGATCAGCATTAAAGACGTGGTGTGTCTGGGCGTCAGTCGGCCCGACGCCTCCAACAACAGCAACGGCTTCATCGACAGGTTCGTCCACCAGATGCATTACGGGCGTCCACACTAGGTTGTTTCTTGTCCCCGTGGTCCACCATGTCCCTGTGGTCCACCATATCCCCGTGGTCCAACATGTCCACCATGTCCCTCCGTCTGTCCTCAGGTTTCGTTACACCTTTGAGTTGTATTTGACTTCAGAGAAACTTTATCAGTTCGGTTTGGAGACGGCCGACGCTCTGCACAGCTGGACCAGGTCCATCGGGAAGGTCTGACCCTCAGACCCTCTGTCCTTCCACATTGGTCCCATTCCAGCCCTTTTCGGTTGAGGCAGTGTGACGTAATGCTTTTGTTGTTCACCAGGCGGCCACCCCGCTCAGCTGCCACTGCCTGCTGACTCGGGAGTTTGAGCGGGTCGGCCTGCTGCGCTACAGAGCCATGCTGGACCCACAGCAGTGGAAGGAGGCCTTCTTCGTCCTGCAGAAGTCCAACCTCTTCATCTGTCCCCAAACCGACGGAGCAGCGGAAGACATCATCAACCTGAAACGTCTGCAGGAGCTCAGTGAGTCCTGGTCCCGGTCTGCCGACACACCGGGTCTGCCGGATCGATTTGGATAAAAGTGTCTCTGTTTGCGTTGAAGGTATCACCTCCGAGACGGAGAACCACGAGAAGAAGGACATCTTGGTTTTAGTGGAGAAAGGAAGGTGAGGTGAAGCCTTCCTCTGCTGGACCCCCAGACCATCTGATCCGGCTTCTATTCTCCCTCACGATCTGGTTTCCTGTCCCCATCAGGACTCTGCACCTGCAGGGGCTCGGCCGCACAGACTTCTCTCTGTGGTACTCGGACATCCAGCGAGCAGCAGGCGGCAGAGGGAACGTTCTGAGGGAGCAGCAGCTGAGCAGGAACGACATCCCCATCATCGTGGACAGCTGCCTTGCCTTCATCACTCAGTACGGTGAGGAAGACACACCAAGCTGGTTCACCAGAGTGTCCTCTCTGCAGATCCTCGTTCTGGTCTCTGCTGTTCACCCCACCTGTTGGAGACCTTGAGCTGAGCTCTTCTTCAGTCCGGTAGACCGAGGCTGTACCTCTGAACCTCTTCACTTATAGTCCAGATGTTGTGCAGATTAGAAGGAAGTGATTCAGACCTCGTGAGGACCTGAACGTTGCTCATGGTGGTTCAAAGCTCCCAGAGAAGGAGCAGGAAGGGTCTCAAAGTACTTTTGGTTCCACAGTAAAGAGGTTTCTTTGCCTTCCAAAAGTATTTATTGTGAAAGGACATCCAGGAAGTGTCCTCGGTGAGCTTCTCTACAGAAATACTGAATTTAATAAATTGACGTTAATTTTGAAAACCCACCTATTTTTAGGCCTCTACTCGAAAATTATATACCCAGACGAAAAAAAGGTGTACCTCTACAACGACTAGGGCTATTTGAATAATATCTGTGTTATAATAAAAGAGTATAATGTGAGTTGTGTGTTCAGATGTGTAAATATCAGTCTATATGTTACTGGTTATGAGTAAATGAAGAAGTGAATTATACCGTTTTTATAGCAATATCTGCCATAGAGCCCATATGGGCTCCACAGTTTTCAAGGGGTTTTAAAGAAGCCACTATATTTAGAATGAATGGACTCCTGGTTGATCCCTGATCAGATGCAGGTTCAGGTTTAGTGCCGGTTGTAACGATCTGAGCATGCTCTGCAGGTCTGGGCCACGAGGGGATCTACAGGAAGAATGGGGCCAAATCCAGAATCAAGCTCCTGATGGAAGAGTTTCGTAAAGACGCCCGGAACGTCAAACTGCGGATCGGAGACCACTTCATCGAGGACGTGACGGACGTCCTGAAGAGGTTCTTCAGGGAGGTCGAGGACCCCATCTTCATGGCCGACCTTCACCCGCTGTGGCAAGCGGCCGCCAGTGAGTCCACTTCACTTAAGACCAGAGTTCAGTCTGAGGGCTGGACTCAGGGACCAGAAGGGATCCGGTGTTGATCAGAGGTTCACCAGGATTTACTGTGATGGGGGTCCTTTCATGGTCTCAAAGGCCTCATGCTGTCTAGTGTACAATATCTATCATAGCGGATTATATATTTGATTAAAATCAACACGGAGTGAAACATTTCCTTTGACTTCAAATGAAGGAGATAAAATACATAATCAATAACACTATCTGGTAACTCTTCCACCACTTTTATGTTATGTTGGCTATTTATGGGCAAATATACATTCCTGTAGTTTGCTGGCTGAGGTGGAAGAAATACTTGGAGTAAAACGATCAGCAAAATATGCTAAAAGTATCAAAAGTAAAAGTACTCATCTTTTAAATGTCTCATATTATGACACATTATTGTATCCCTAACAAACACACGTAAAGGCATTTTAATGTTGTAGTTTGTTGAAGCTAATTTTAGATGCTCTGTACACTACTAAGTATCTTATTGTTGTATTACTGCTTCATAACGTAGGAGTTATATGCAAAAGTACCTATGAAGGTCAAATGTAGTTTTCCTGTGAGACGTAGAAGTAAAGTAGAAGGTAGCGGAACTTGGAGATACTTGCTTCAAGTACAAGTATATCAAAGTTGGACTGAAGTCCAGTACTTGAGTAAAAGTACTCAGTATGAGCTCTAACTCCAGGAGCATCAATGCTCAGAGACTAATATTTGTGCATTGAAGCCCACAGAAAGCTCAAAGTGGCGTTTCTATGAGATCCGAGGCGTTTGTAGAGGTTTGAAGGCGGTCCTGTTTCCTCAGAACTCCCTCAGAAGAGCCAGAGGTTGGACCGCTACAAAGAGATCATCTGGAGTCTTCCTCGAGTCAACAGGACCACGCTGGCTGCTCTCATCAGTCACCTGTACAGGTGAGCTCACAGCTCTGGAAGCAGCAGTCCCCTCGTCTCCTTGTTAGGGAGAGGTACCGAAAGTCCTTCCTTCCTGCTGCTGTCAGGCTGCACAACAAGCTGAGCACAAACACTTAGAACACTTTAATTACATTCATCTGGTGCAATATAAATACATTTAAGTACTTGTACTACATTGTTTTATTCCATCTGTATATTTAATATTGCTACTGTATTCTTCTTTACTGTTTTTATTGCTGTTTACTGTTTATTTATATTACTTGATTTCTTATTTACTGTGTCTCTTGTGTGCACTGCTGCTGTAATCCTGCAATTCCCCCATAGTGGGACTAATAAAGAATTATCTTATTTTATCTTAAATACCCGGCTTCACTTCCTCCGGGCCAGAGTCCAGAAGTGTGCCGACCTGAACCAGATGTGCACCAAGAACCTGTCGCTGCTGTTCGCCCCGAGTCTGTTCCAGACCGACGGGAAAGGAGCGCACGAGGTGAAGATCGTTGAGGATCTGATCGACAACTTCCTGGTCGTGTTTGACGTGAGTACCGCTCCAGCCGCTGAAGTCCTGGTCCACGAACCCGCTGAAGTTCTAGTCCACCAACCCACTGAAGTTCTGGTCCACTAACTCGATGAAGTTCTGGTCCACTAACCCACTGAAGTTCTGGTCCACTAACCCACTAAAGTCCTTGTCCACTAACCAACCGAAGTCCTGGTCCACTAACCAACCGAAGTTCTGGTCCACTAACCCACTGAAGTCCTGGTCCACTAACCCGCCAAAGTTCTGGTCCACTAACCCGCTGAAGTTCTGGTCCACAACCCGCTGAAGTTCTGGTCCACTAACCCACTGAACTCCTGGTCCACTAACCCACTGAAGTTCTGGTCCACTAACCCGCCGAAGTTCTGGTCCACTAACTCGCTGAAGTTCTGGTCCACTAACCCGCTGAAGTTCTGGTCCACTTCCAGATCGACGAGGAGCACCAGACTCAGATCGAGCTGGAAATCAGCCTCATCACCACCTGGAAGGACACTCAGGTACTTCACTGCAGTCATGATACTCATGATATAAAGTTATTAAATACATCACAAAACAATCAAGGCAGCAAATTCAATATAGATCCCAGTTTCTGCTTTCAGGAGATAACTTTAATCCATTCTGCTTATAAAATGTCAGGAATAAATGTAATGAATTAACAATTAAGTTTGGAAGGAGTTTGTAAGAAAGAGTAGTTAAGTTGTTAATAGGTTCATGTTAAGTTAGTAATAAGTTGTTAATAATAAGTTAGTAATAGTTTGATAATAAGTTAATAATAGTTTGATAATAACTTAGTGATAGTTTGATAATAACTTAGTGATAGTTTGATAATAACTTCGTACTAGTTTGATAATAACTTAGTGATAGTTTGATAATAACTTAGTGATAGTTAGTAATAGTTTGATTATAAGTCAGTACTAGTTTGATAATAACTTAATACTAGTTTGATAATAACGTAGTGATAGTTTGACAATAACTTAGTACTAGTTTGATAATAACTTAGAGATAGTTTGATAATAAATTCATACTAGTTTGATAATAACTTAGTGATAGTTAGTAATAGTTTGATTATAAGTCAGTACTAGTTTGATAATAACGTAATACTAGTTTGATAATAACTTATTGATATTTTGATAATAACTTAGTACTAGTTTGATAAGAACTTAGTGATAGTTTGATAAAAACTTAGTGATAGTGTGTTAATAACTTAGCACTAGTTTGATAATAACTTAGTGATAGTTTGATAATAACTTCGTACTAGTTTGATAATAACTTAGTGATAGTTTGATAATAACTTAGTGATAGTTAGTAATAGTTTGATTATAAGTCAGTACTAGTTTGATAATAACGTAACACTAGTTTGATAATAACTTACTGATAGTTTGATAATAATTTAGTGATTGTTTGTAATAGTTTGTTTATAAGTCAGTACTAGTTTGATAATAACGTACTACTCGTTTGATAATAACTTAGTAATATTTTGATTATAACTTAGTAATAGCTTGATATTAACTTAGTGATAGTTTGATAATAACTTAGTGATATTTTAATAATAACTTAGTAATAGCTTGATAATAACTTCATACTAGTTTGATAATAACTTAGTGATAGTTAGTAATAGTTTGATTATAAGTCAGTACTAGTTTGATAATAACGTAATGCTAGTTTGATAATAACGTAATACTAGTTTGATAATAACTTAGTGATAGTTTGATAATAACTTATTACTAGTTTGATTATAACGTAGTGATAGTGTGATAATAATTTAGTGATAGTGTGATAATAACTTAGTACTAGTTTGATAATAACTTAGTGATAGTGTGATAATAACTTTTTACTAGTTTGATAATAACTTCGTACTAGTTTGATAATACTTAGTGATAGTTTGATAACAACTTTGTGATAGTAGTAATAGTTTGATTGTAAGTCAGTAATAGTTTGATAATAACTTAGTAATAGTTTGATAAGAACTTAGTGATAGTTTGATAAAAACTTAGTGATAGTGTGATAATAACTTAGTACGAGTTTGATAATAACTTAGTGATAGTTTGATAATAACTTCGTCCTAGTTTGATAATAACTTAGTGATAGTTTGATAATAACTTAGTGATAGTTAGTAATAGTTTGATTATAAGTCAGTACTAGTTTGATAATAACGTAATACTAGTTTGATAATAACTAAGTGATAGTTTGATAATAACTTAGTGATAGTAGTAATAGTTTGATTATAAGTCAGTAATAGTTTGATTATAACTTAGTGATAGTTTGATAGTAACTTAGTGATAGTTTGATAATATCTTAGTGATAGTTTGATAATATCTTAGTACTAGTTTGATAATAACTTAGGGATAGTTTGATAATATCTTAGTGATAGTTTGATAGTAACTTAGTGATAGCAATAGTTGTATCCGTTGAGAGAGTGAGTGATAGTTATAGTTGTATACGTTGAGAGAGTGATAGTAACAGTTGTATACGTTGAGAGAGTGAGTGATAGTTATAGTTGTTTACGTTGAGAGTGAGTGATAGTTATAGTTGTATCTGTTGAGAGAGTGAGTGATAGTAATAGTTTTATACGTTGAGAGAGTGAGTGATAGTAATAGTTGTATACGTTGAGAGAGTGAGTGATAGTTATAGTTGTATACGTTGAGAGAGTGAGTGATAGTTATAGTTGTATATGTTGAGAGAGTGAGTGATAGTTATAGTTGTATCTGTTGAGAGAGTGAGTGATAGTAATAGTTGTATACGTTGAGAGAGTGAGTGATAGTTATAGTTGTATCCGTTGAGAGAGCACTCATGAGGTCTCTGTGTGCAGCTCTCTCAGGCTGGAGATCTCATCATTGAGGTCTATCTGGAGAAGAAGATTCCAGACTGCTGCATCACTCTCAAAGTAAGTCTGAGTATAGATTATTGAACTGTTGCTGCATGACTCATCATTCATCACCTGGTACTGATCGATGTGATCGGTGACCTGCAGGTGTCTCCCACCATGTGTGCTGAGGAGCTGACCAATCAGGTTCTGTTCATGAGGAACGTCCCGGCCGGAGACAAAGACGTCTGGATGACGTTTGAAGCCATCGAAGACGGACAGCTGGGTGAGACAGCTGGACACCTGTCTGTCTCTCTGACACACCGGGGGGTTCACCGTGAAGAGGGTCTTCAATAGCACAGAGTCTGCAGCTGATAATAACTTAGTAATAACTGATATCAGGTCTGAAGACCCGACCTGGTCCCGACCAGTTTAAGAGTGAGACTGAAATCACTCATATGAGAGTGAGGCGGATCAGATGTGTTACTTCTAATCCACAGATATCCAATCAATAGCATTCATTTGCGTGACTGTGCTCCAGGTCTTCTTGGTTCAGGGACCGTCTCAGACCTGGACTAGTGGCATCAGGTTTGAAGCCTTTATATTCGTCAGAACGCTCCTCTATAACCACCACTTCCTTTTGACTGAAGGAGGCGGCTGATTGGTCCATTTAGAGTCAGCTGACATCAAACGCCTCCTTTCAGTGGAGCGGCGAGAAGGAAGGAGACCCAGTGACCAAAGACAGCCCTGGACCAGGTCCATCTGAGACCGACTCGAGAGTAAGACCCGAGGAAGAGTTAGAACCTTGAGCTCTGGAAAAGATCGCGAAGCAGACCTTTAGTCAGTAAACTATTAGTTAATAAAGTTTAGTCTTTTTCTTCAACGTTCCTCTTTGAGGTCCTCCGGTGACAAAGCCTTTATCTTTAAATGTCGCCGGCACAAGGAATTGTGGGACGGCGTTGTGTCCTTTCTTTTGGTGAAGGATGGTCCAGTGATCAAGGAGATAGGAAAGGAAGCGTTAAAGCTCCTTTCCTAATCATTTAGAGGATTCTAGCAGCTCTCAGGTGAATTCAGGGAGCCTGGGACATTCTACCTATTAGGTAGATTGTAGTTGTTGTTGTTGTTAAGGATGATGTTGTTGTTGTTGAGGATGATGATGTTGTTGTTGAGGATGATAATGTTGTTGTTGATGTTGTTGAGGATGATGATGATGTTGTTGTTGTTGATTATGTTGTTGATGTTGTTGTTGTTGAGGATGATAATGTTGTTGTTGTTGATGTTGTTGTTGATGTTGTTGAGGATGATGTTGTTGTTGTTGTCGTGGTCAGAGCGGCCGTTGCACCCCAAAGAGAAGGTCCTGGAGCAGGCTCTGCAGTGGTGCAAGATGGCCGACCCGAGCTCTGCCTACCTGGTGGTGAAGAGAGTTCCTAAAGGAGACGGGCTCACGGTCCTCACCTGTAGGTCACACACACTACACACTACACACTGTGCTACACACATTACACACACAGCTGGAAGTGGAATACATTTCTCAATGATTATTAACTTCAGGCTGCAGACCGAAGTATGTACTATGACAAATATAGTTTATTCTTCTTCTACATGTCTCTCTCCCTGTCTCTCTGTCTCTCTCCGTCTCTCTCTTTGTCTCTCTCTCTGTCTCTCTCTCTGTCTATCTCTCTCTCCCTGTCTGTTTCTCTGTCTTTCTCCCTGTCTCTCTGTCTCTCTCCCTGTCTGTCTCTCTGTCTCTCTCCCTGCCTGTCTCTCTGTTTCTCTCTCTGTCTCTCTCTCTCCCTGTCTGTCTCTCTGTCTCTCTCTCTGTCTCTCTCACTGTCTCTCTCTCTATCTCCCTGTCTGTCTCTCTCCCTGTCTGTCTCTCTGTCTCTCTCTCTCTCTGTCTCTCTCTGTCTCTCTCTCTCTCTCTCTCTCTCTCCCTGTCTGTCTGTCTGTCTGTCTGTCTCTCTCTCCCTCCCTGTCTGTCTGTCTGTCTGTCTCTCTCTCTCTCCCTCGCTGTCTGTCTCTCTGTCTCTGTATGTCTGTCTCTCTCTCTCTCTCTCTCTCTCTCTCTCTCTCTCACTCTCTCTCCCCCCCCCTCTCTCTCTCTCTCTCTCTCTCTCTCTCGCTCTTTTTCTCTCTCCCTCTCTCTCTCCCTGTCTGTCTCTCTGTCTCTCAGCCTATAAGAGTGACATCATGAAGATCGGTCTCCTGAGGTGTCGTGAAGAACCTCCGAAGCTCCTTCAGGGCCACCGGTTCCAGGAGAGGACGTTCCAGATCCTGAACCACCAGCTGCTGCTGCTGAAGGACAAGAAGGTAAGGTCTGCGTGGGACATGTCCCTCATGGCCCCAGTAGATCATGTCCCTCATGGCCCCAGTAGATCATGTCCCTCATGGCCCCAGTAGATCATGTCCCTCATGGCCCCAGTAGATCATGTCCCTCATGGCTCCAGTCGACCATGTCCCTCATGGCTCCAGTCGACCATGTCCCTCATGGCCCCAGTAGACCATGTCCCTCATGGCCACAGTAGACCATGTCCCTCATGGCTCCAGTCGACCATGTCCCTCATGGCCCCAGTAGACCATGTCCCTCATGGCCACAGTAGACCATGTCCCTCATGGCCCCAGTAGATCATGTCCCTCATGGCCCCAGTAGACCATGTCCCTCATGGCCACAGTAGACCATGTCCTTCATGGCCCCAGTAGACCATGTCCCTCATGGCCCCAGTAGACCATGTCCCTCTGTAGCTCCAGTAGACCATGTCCCTCTGCGGCTCCAGTAGACCATGTCCCTCATGGCCCCAGTAGACCATGTCCCTCATGGCCACAGTAGACCATGTCCTTCATGGCCCCAGTAGACCATGTCCCTCATGGCCCCAGTAGACCATTTCCCTCTGTAGCTCCAGTAGACCATGTCCCTCTGCGGCTCCAGTAGACCATGTCCCTCTGCGGCTCCAGTAGATCATGTCCCTCATGGCCCCAGTAGACCATGTCCCTCATGGCCACAGTAGACCATGTCCTTCATGGCCCCAGTAGACCATGTCCCTCATGGCCCCAGTAGACCATGTCCCTCTGTAGCTCCAGTAGACCATGTCCCTCTGCGGCTCCAGTAGACCATGTCCCTCTGCGGCTCCAGTAGACCATGTCCCTCTGCGGCTCCAGTAGACCATGTCCCTCTGTGGCTCCAGTAGACCATGTCCCTCTGTGGCTCCAGTAGACCATGTCCCTCTGTGGCTCCAGTAGACTATGTCCCTCTGTGGCTCCAGTAGACCATGTCCCTCATGGCCCCAGTAGACCATGTCCCTCTGTGGCCCCAGTAGACCATGTCCCTCATGGCTCCTGTAGACCATGTATCTCTGTGGCTCCTGTAGACCATGTCCCTCTGTGGCTCAAGTAGACCATGTCCTCGTCCCTCACTCTCTGTCCTTGTTCAGAGCATCAAGCCGGAGAAGGAGTGGTCTCTGAAGTCCATGAAGGTCTACATCGGCATCCGCAGGAAGCTCAAGGCTCCGAGCAGGTAACCTGAGACATGAGGACACTGAGGACACTGAGACTGACACTGAGGACTCTAAGGACACTAAGGACACTGAGGACACTAAGGACACTGAGGACACTGAGGACACTGAGGACACTGTGTGTGTGTATATGTGAGGGTGTGTGTGTGCGTGTGTGTGTATATGTGTGTGTGTGTGTGTGTGTGTGTGTGTGTGTGTGTGCGCGTGTGTGCGTGTGCGTGTGTGCGTGTGTGTGTGTGTGTGTGAGGTGTGTGTGTGTGTGTATATGTGTGTGTGTGTGTGTGTGTGTGTGTGTGTGTGTGTGTGTGTGTGTGTGTGTGTGTGAGGTCAGACGTCATCATAACCTCTCTGTCTCTGCAGGTGGGGCTTCACAGTGATGTCACACAAACACCAGCTGTAAGTATCTGATACTACTGGTACTAGCTCAGCTATAGTACCAGGTGTACAAGTGCTCTGTACTACTGTGAACGTGCATTTGAATGATTTATACATATATCATCTTTAAGAAAACATGTATTAGTTGATCAATAATCACCCAGCTGACATTATCTTAATTCATAATTTAATGTGACAACGATCACATGAAAGGAATAGATCAATATTGATTATGGATCGTCTCATGAGATCAATATTGTTTATGGATCATCTCATGAGATCAATATCGTTTCTCTCTCAGGTTTCTGTGCTGCAGCTGCGAGGCTGAACTGTGGGACTGGATCACCAGCTTCCTCAAGGCTCAGGTCAGATACTAGTCCTGTTTAACCTGAGGACCTGATCCAGGATCAGAGCTCAGGTCAGATTAACTCTAGTCCTGTCAGACCTCAGGTCAGCCTGTCCTTCAGAGGACTGGAGCTGGTCCTAGTATGGTCCTCCTGAGGGACAGTGGTTTAGCCGTGTCCTCAGGTCTCTGCAGGACTCGTCCTCACGGTCTCCCGTTGACTCCCCAGAACGATGACCCGGGTCCTCCGGTTCTGAGGCGCCACTCGTCCTCAGACATCTCAAAGCAGAAGTTCGGCACGATGCCGCTCGTCCCGATCCGAGGCCACGAGAGCAGCAGCATGCTGTCGGCCAATCAGACGCTGGTCAGTATCAAGAGCCCTAGGCAGGTTCAACAAGTACTTCTACTGGGGGGCACCTTAAGGTTCCTGATGGTACTTTAGGGTATTTACAGGTACTTGAGGGTTCCTGAGTGTAGTTTAGGTTACTATAGAAAACTTTAGGGTACCTGAGGGTACTTAAAGGAATTTACAGGTACTTTAGGGTTCCTGAGGGTACTTTGGGATACTTTAGGTTACTTTAGGATACTTGAGTGTACTTTTAGGGTACTTTGGGATACTTTAGGATACATGAGAGTACTTTGGGATAGTTAAGGGTACTTTAGGATACTTGAGTGTAATTTTAGGGTACTTTGGGATACGTTAGGATACATTAGGATAATTTAGTGTCCTTTAAGGTACTTTTTATCTGTTCGGAGCGAAATTAAGATTTTCTTCAATAATTCAGATGTTGAAAAATGTTCTTTTCTTCAGAGAAAGTTACACGACAGAAGGACCCTCTCCATGTACTTTGTGAGTAAATGTACTTCCATTGAGTACTTTGTGAGTAAATTGTACAATGTACAAATATATGAATGTATATATAATATACCTATCTCCTCGTATCGGTGGGACCTCCAGCCCATGAAGGTGCAGCAGGACTCGTTCGAGGAGCGCTGCGAGTCTCCTGATCTCCCCGAGCCGCTCTATGAGGAGGTGGGCGACTTCGGCCTGCAGGTCCTCAAGTCCCTGGAGACCAGCTTCCTGTCTGGCGGCGCCGCGGAGACCCAGGAGGTCCCGGACCGGCTCAGACCGGTTCCCCTCGAGACCAGACGCTCAGACCACGTGATCACCCCTGACCTGGTTCTGACCGCCGGCGGCTCCGTGGACGCTCTGGAGGGAGATGATGGAGGAGGAGGAGGAGGAGGAGGAGGAGCAGGAGCAGGAGGAGGAGCAGGAGGAGGAGCAGCAGACTGCAGCTCTGAGGACCTGAACGCCTCCCAGCAGCCTGCAGAGAGGAGGAGGAGGAGGAGGGAGCAGGGAGTCTGTACTCCATCACAGGAGCTGCTGCTGCAGGAGCTGTCCTCTGCTTTCACCAGGAAGGAGGAGGAAGAAGAGGAGGAGGAGGAGGAAGAGGAGGTGAAGGAGGATCGGCCCTATGACTTCTGAGAGGAAACAGCACTTTATCTTAGCTCCTCTCAGCTCCTCTCATCTCCTCTTAGCTCATCTCAGCTCCTCTTAGCTCCTCTCAGCTCCTCTTAGCTCCTCTCAGCTCCTTATAGCTCCTCTCATCTCCTCTCAGCTCCTCTCAGCTCCTCTCATCTCCTCTTAGCTCCTCTTAGCTCCTCTCGGCTCTTCTCATCTCCTCTCATCTCCTCTTAGCTCCTTTTAGCTCCTCTCAGCTCCTCTCATCTCCTCATCTCCTCTCAGCTCCTCTCAGCTCCTCCTAGCGCCTCTTAGCTCCTCTCATCTCCTCTCAGCTCCTCTCAGCTCCTCTCATCTCCTCTTAGCTCCTCTTAGCTCCTCTCAGCTCCTCTCATCTCCTCTCAGCTCCTCTCAGCTCCTCTCAGCTCCTCTTAGCTCCTCTTAGCTCCTCTCAGCTCCTCTCATCTCCTCTCATCTCCTCTCAGCTCCTCTCATCTCCTCTCACCTCCTCTTAGCTCCTCTTAGCTCCTCTCAGCTCCTCTCATCTCCTCTCAGCTCCTCTCAGCTCCTCTTAGCTCCTCTTAGCTCCTCTCAGCTCCTCTCATCTCCTCTCATCTCCTCTCAACTCCTTTTAGCTCCTCTCAGCTCCTCTCAGCTCCTCTCAGCTCCTCTCATCTCCTCTTAGCTTCTCTTAACTCCTCTCAGCTCCTCTCATCTCCTCTCAGCTCCTCTCAGCTCCTCTTAGCTCCTCTTAGCTCCTCTCAGCTCCTCTCATCTCCTCTCATCTCATCTTAGCTCCTTTTAGCTCCTCTCAGCTCCTCTCATCTCCTCTTCGCTCCTCTCAGCTCCTTTCATCTCCTCCTAGCTCCTCTTAGCTCCTCTCAGCTCCTCTTAGCTCCTCTCAGCTCCTCTCAGCTCCTCTTAGCTCCTCTCAGCTCCTCTCAGCTCCTCTCAGCTCCTCCACCAGTCATTACTCATTTATTTTAATTAAAGATGCTGCCGGTCTCAGATCTGCTGATTCTGAACATCAAATGTGTCTTCAACCACACGAAGAAAAGATCACCAGCGTGATTCATATTAACGATCATATTTAGGACGGGATGACTTTGAAGGAGGAGTCAGGAGTTCAACCTGCAACCGCTGCTCTGTGATTGGTTGAGAGTCACCTGACTTGAGTGACATCACTGTTGGTTTGTGGCTGAAAGACTGAAGGAACCGGTGGTGTTTATTATATAATATTACATTATAGTACATTATATTATATCATATTATATTATCTTATCTTATATTGTATCATATTATATTATCTTATATTGTATTATATTACATCATATTATATTTTGTGGTATAATACATATTAGATGTCTTTGTATTCTCTTTATGTTCAGCGTCGTCTTCATCACTTCCTGTTGTACACAATGTTGATTTCTGTTCTATTAACTACAAACATGATTATGTATAATAAAGAGCGTCTCTTCATCATCATCTTCATCATGGTGGAGATGATGGAGCTGATATATGTTTTACCCTGCCTTCGCCAAGCTGACACTGGGCGAAGGCAGGGTCCACCGGGACAGGGTCCACTGGGACAGGGTCCACCGGGACAGGGTCCACCGGGACAGGGTCCACCGGGAACCGTCTGTGGTGACGAGTCTGTCCATTCCATTGAATTATTCCAGGTTTTGTTTAATAAATGTTAAAGACATGTGAGTGTTTCACATCGTTTATTTTCTCTACAGGAGATTGATTCCATTTCAATGCAGCATTCTAACATTCTGGTTAGGCATCAAATATTGTTTTTAATGCACCGTATACATACAAATAGAATAATATAAACAATGCACAATATAAACAACACATATATTTACCTGCTCACCTTCATTCTCTATGAGCAAGTACTGATACTTCATCAGTACTGTAGTCATGCTAGTACTGATACTTCATCAGTACTTTAGTCATGCTAGTACTGATACTTCATCAGTACTATAGTCATGCTAGTACTGATACTTCATCATCAGTATTCCTGCCCCTGAAGGACCGGGTGTAGTTCCACTCTTTGGCCACCAGAGGCCAGCAGACAGCAACAAGCGAGAAGCTTCAATCTGTCAACAAACAACAGGAGAAACCCTGAAAGCAGAAGTACAAATACACATAAATACATCACCTTGAACATACGTCTCAGAATATTAATATTATTATTATTATGTTATAGAAGTCACTGAAGGCTTCTGATGGTTTGATTTAAAATGACTGTATTCTCTGTGAGGAGCTAAACTCATCACTTCATAAACTTTAGTGTTTATTTAGTGTTTGGACTTCAGAGATTATTAAATATCAAACTTCACTCTCCACAGACTTGATTTGTTGATCAGGATTTATTGTACATTTCCATATTTTCTATTCTTAAATAATGTGTGGACTGGTGGAGTGGTGGTCTAGTGGAGTGGTGGTCTAGTGGTCTGGTGGACTGGTGCTCTAGTGGTCTGGTAGACTGGTGGTCTGGTGGACTGGTGGACTTGTGGACTTGTGGACTTGTGGACTGGTGGACTGGTGGTCTGGTGGACTGGTGGACTGGTGGTCTGGTGGACTGGTGGACTGGTGGTCTGGTGGACTGGTGGACTGGTGGTCTAGTGGACTGGTGGACTGGTGGTCTGGTGGACTGGTGGACTGGTGGACTGGTGGACTGGTGGACTGGTGGACTGGTGGACTTGTGGAGTGGTGGACTGGTGGACTGGTGGACTGGTGGATTTGTGGACTTCTGGACTGGTGGACTGGTGGACTGGTGGACCTGTGGCTCCGTCCTGGTGCTCCGTGATGAACTGAAGCATTGAACAGGTGCAACTGGACCTGCAGACTCCGGACTTCCTGTCCTCCTGGTCCAACGCGTCGTGGTCGGTTACCTTCTGGTCTTCTGGAGCTCAGTGAAGCGGAGGAGAAGGAATTAAAAAGGCGAGAAGGAGAAGAATCCGCGGACGAGAACGGAGCCGGCGGGCGAACAAAGAGGATGATGGATTCCAGAGGGAAGACTAGACCTCCTAAATCAGTTAGTCCTGAGCCGCCTGACCCCGCGCTGCTCATCCGGCCTTTGAAGCGTGCAGTTCAGGGAGGAAGCTGATCCGAGTGTCCCTTAAGTGACAAAATGCCCCGAGGTGACACACACACACACACACACACACACACACACACACACACACACACACACACACACACACACACACACACACACACACAGGGATGTGTGGACAGCTGCAGCTGGGATCAGACCACCTCAGTCGAGTTCAACACAAGTCCAAGACCAGATGCGTCGTAGTCGATAGAACGACACTGAAGACACTGAGACGTTATTTCAGAGGCTCAAAATATTAGTGTTAAACTTTGATCTTCAGGTGAATGGTCTGGATCAGCGCGGTGGTCTGGATCAATGTGGTGGTCTAGATCTACACGGTGGTCTGGATCAATGAGGTGGTCTGGATCAGCATGGTGGTCTGGATCAGCATGGTGGTCTGAATCAATGTGGTGGTCTGGATCAGCATGGTGGTCTGGATCAATGTGGTGGTCTGGATCAATGTGGTGGTCTGGATCAGGCCGGTTCTCTGGTCTGAGAGCAGACCCTGGATCCTCCTTCAGGACCAAACCAGCAGACTGAAGACCACCTCTGCTCTTTGCCTCCTGTCTCTGTCACTGGGGATTAATACAGTTTGGGGTTTGACTGAAGCTCAGAGGGTTAATATCACCTCGGAGTCCTGAGACGCGTCACAGAGACCTCTTATCTCTGATCCCTCTTTTCTCTCTTAGAGGTCTGATCCACTGGGAACCACGAGTCAAGCTGGAGATCCATGGGATCCACTGACGGAATCAAGGACTTATGATGGATCCAAGTCTGTGAAGATCACATGATCAAGTTCACAGGAATGGACAGACAGACTCAACACCACTCATATTGAGATGATAAACTACTAGTTAGGTTTAACAACTAAACTACTAGTCAGGTTTAGACAACTAAACTACTAGTTAGGTTTAAACAACTAAACTACTAGTTAAGTAGTTAAGATGAATTCAGTGTTTATTCATGCTTTACTAATGATACATAGTGTGTACTTATTATAAAGTGTTACCTAAATCTCTTTAAAGAGTCAGAGCATCTCTGTTGTTGTTGTTTTGGGGAGCTCGTCAGAGGAGCAGGTGACATCACATGTTGGGGATTAACTCTTTAACAGACATTCATTCATTCATTCTGTAACAGAGTGAGTCTGCAAACCTAAATATGAGACAAAGACAGATTCATGAGTTCAGACTGACAGACCCAGTTTACAACAAAGAGACACACACACACACACACACACACACACACACACACACACACACACACACACACACACACACACACACACACACTGATACTAATTATAATTTGGACGTTGTGTTGCAGGAGTTTCGCCCTCCATCTTTTTTCTTCATCTCCTTCAGCTTCAAAAAGTCCAACAACAGCAGCGCTCAACAGGAATAATCCTGCTGGTGACCTCGCTGTGTGTGTGTGTGTGTGTGTGTGTGTGTGTGTGTGTGTGTGTGTGTGTGTGCTCACATTACATCCAGCACACTGCTCCTCAATGCTGTGACCTCTGACCTCTGCAGAGAGAGGCGTGTGATGTTGAGTCCCTCTTCATTTATTTATTTCAGTCACAACTCTTATTTTGGAAGTTTAGTCTTCATGAAAACACTGAGACTGTTTCAGTGTTTTCTCTGAGGGACATGAAGACCTCAGAGGGACATATAGACCTCAGAGGGACATCAAGACCTCAGAGGGACATATAGATCTCTGAGGGACATCAAGACCTCAGAGGGACATATAGACCTCAGAGGGACGCATAGACCTCTGAGAACATCAAGACCTCTGAGGGACATCAAGACCTCTGAGGGACATCAAGACCTCTGAGGGACGTATAGACCTCTGAGGGACATCAAGACCTCAGAGGGACATATAGACCTCTGAGGGACGTATAGACCTCTGAGGGACATCAAGACCTCAGAGGGACATATAGACCTCTGAGGGACGTATAGACCTCTGAGGAATATCAAGACCTCTGAGGGACGTATAGACCTCTGAGGTACATCAAGACCTCTGAGGGACTTATAGACCTCTGAGGGACGTCCAGACCTCTGAGGGACATCAAGACCTCTGAGGGACGTCAAGACCTCTGAGGGACATCAAGACCTCTGAGGGACGTATAGACCTCTGAGGGACGTCAAGACCTCTGAGGGACGTCAAGACCTCTGAGGGACATATAGACCTATGAGGGACATCAAGACCTCTGAGGGACGTCAAGACCTCTGAGGAATGTATAGACCTATGAGGGACATCAAGACCTCTGAGGGACGTCAAGACCTCTGAGGGACGTATAGACCTCTGAGGGACGTATAGACCTCTGAGGGACATCAAGACCTCTGAGGGACATATAGACCTATGAGGGACATCAAGACCTCTGAGGGACATATAGACCTCTGAGGGACATATAGACCTCTGAGGGACATCAAGACCTCTGAAAGACGTATAGACCTCTGAGGGACGTATAGACCTATGAGGGACGTCAAGACCTCTGAGGGACGTATAGACCTCAGAGGGACGTATAGACCTCTGAGGGACGTATAGACCACCTGTTGTCATGCTCCCACCTGTTGTCATGTGACCTGTTGTCATGTGACTGGAGTCATTTGATGAGGAAGGCAGTGAGACACGCTCGAAAGCTTTCACATCTTTTCACATGCTGATGCAGCAGCAACCAATCAGAAATGAGGATCAAAAAAAGAAATGGACTATATGATGGTTAACG
Source organism: Taurulus bubalis (assembly GCF_910589615.1). Classification (NCBI taxonomy): domain Eukaryota; kingdom Metazoa; phylum Chordata; class Actinopteri; order Perciformes; family Cottidae; genus Taurulus; species Taurulus bubalis. The sequence goes on from NC_136601.1 coordinate 431,775, forward strand.
CACACACACACACACACACACACACACACACACACACACACACACACACACACACACACACACTCACACTCACACACACACATCTCTGCCCCCCCTGCAGATGTCTCGTTCCTTAATTTGCGTAGAGGCAACAATCAGCCCCATCTGTCCCAGTTTTTACTTTCCTCCTCCTCTTCCTCCTCCTCCTCCTCCTGAAACATCACCTCTGTGCCCCCCCTCCACTAAATCTCCTTACTAAGCCCCCCCCCCCCTCCCCACCCACACACACACACACACACACACACACACACACACACACACACACACACACACACACAGAGCCGTGTCAGAGGCGATTGAAAGCCAATCAAAAAGCTATATGGTCTCTGGCACAAAGAGGACCCAGCAGCTCCTGTCAGCCTGAAAGAAGCAGGAACACGGGACAGATGGAGGACTTAGAGGGGAGGAATAATCACTGCTCCTCCTCCTCTCTCCTCCTCTCCTCCTCTCTCCTCTCTTCTCCTCTCTCCTTCTCTCCTCCTCTCCTCCTCTGTCCTCCTCTCTCCTCCTCTCTCCTTCTCTCCTCCTCTCCTCTCTCCTCTTCTCGCCTTCTCTCCTCCTCTCCTCCTCTCTCCTCTTCTCTCCTCTTCTCTCCTCATCTCTCCTCTCCTCCTCTCTCCTCCTCTCCTCCTCTCTCCTCCTCTCTCTTCCTCTCTCTTCTCTCCTCCTCTCTCCACTCTCCTTCTCTCCTCCTCTCCTCCTCTCTCTTCTCACCTCCTCTCCTCCTCTCCCCTCCTCCTGTCCTCCTCTCTCCTTCTCTCCTCCTCTCCTCCTCTCTCCTCCTGTCCTCCTCTCTCCTTCTCTCCTTCTCTCCTCCTCTCCTCCTCTCTCCTCCTCTCCTCCTCTCCCCTCCTCCTGTCCTCCTCTCTCCTCTTCTCGCCTTCTCTCCTCCTCTCCTCCTCTCTCCTCTTCTCTCCTCCTCTCTCCTCTCCTCCTCTCTCCTCCTCTCTCCTTCTCCTCCTCTCTCCTCTCTCCTTCTCTCCTCCTCTCCTCCTCTCTCCTCCTCTCTCCTCTCTCCTTCTCTCCTCCTCTCTCCTCTCCTCCTCTCTCCTCCTCTCTCCTCCTCTCTCCTTCTCCTCCTCTCTCCTCTCTCCTTCTCTCCTCCTCTCCTCCTCTCTCCTCCTCTCTCCTCTCCTCCTCTCTCCTCCTCTCCTTCTCTCCTCCTCTTTCCTCTCCCCTCCTCCTCTCCTCCTCTCTCTTCTCTCCTCTTCTCTCCTCTCTCTTCTCTCCTCTTCTCTCCTCTCTCCTCTCTCCTCCTCTCCTCTTCTCTCCTCTCTCCTCTCTCCTCCTCTCCTCTTCTCTCCTCTCTCCTCCTCTCCCTTCCTCCGTCCATTACAAACATTTCATTTAGCTGACGCTTTTATCCAAAGTGACTTACAATAAGTGAATAAGTGAATAAGTGCATTCAACCATGATAACAAACTCAGAACAACAAGAATTACAAAGTGCTACAAAGTGTATTTAAGTGCTTAAGTGTATTATATTATATAAGTGCTACTAAAGTGCTACTAGGTGCTACTTTCCTTATTCAAGGTGTAGTCTGTAAAGAAGTGTTTTAGTTCACGGTGGAAGATGTAGAGACTTCCTGCTGTCCTGATGTCAATGAGGAGCTCATTCCACCAATGAGGAGCAGGACACAAACATTCTGACTTTGTTGAGTGTTTAGCTCTCAGTGACGGAGCTACAAGACGATTGGATGAAGCCGAGCGGACCATGTCCTGGATGTAGACTGGACCATGTCCTGGATGTAGACTGGACCATGTCCTGGATGTAGACTGGACCATGTCCTGGATGTAGGTTAGACCATGTCCTGGATGTAGACTTGACCATGTCCTGGATGTAGACTGGACCATGTCCTGGATGTAGGCTAGACCATGTCCTGGATGTAGACTGGACCATGTCCTGGATGTAGGTTAGACCATGTCCTGGATGTAGACTTGACCATGTCCTGGATGTAGACTGGACCATGTCCTGGATGTAGGCTAGACCATGTCCTGGATGTAGACTGGACCATGTCCTGGATGTAGACTGGACCATGTCCTGGATGTAGACTGGACCATGTCCTGGATGTAGACTGGACCATGTCCTGGATGTAGGTTAGACCATGTCCTGGATGTAGACTTGACCATGTCCTGGATGTAGACTGGACCATGTCCTGGATGTAGGCTAGACCATGTCCTGGATGTAGACTGGACCATGTCCTGGATGTAGACTGGACCATGTCCTGGATGTAGACTGGACCATGTCCTGGATGTAGGCTAGACCATGTCCTGGATGTAGACTGGACCATGTCCTGGATGTAGACTGGACCATGTCCTGGATGTAGGTTAGACCATGTCCTGGATGTAGACTGGACCATGTCCTGGATGTAGACTGGACCATGTCCTGGATGTAGACTGGACCATGTCCTGGATGTAGGTTAGACCATGTCCTGGATGTAGACTGGACCATGTCCTGGATGTAGACTGGACCATGTCCTGGATGTAGGTTAGACCATGTCCTGGATGTAGACTGGACCATGTCCTGGATGTAGGTTAGACCATGTCCTGGATGTAGACTTGACCATGTCCTGGATGTAGACTGGACCATGTCCTGGATGTAGGCTAGACCATGTCCTGGATGTAGACTGGACCATGTCCTGGATGTAGACTGGACCATGTCCTGGATGTAGACTGGACCATGTCCTGGATGTAGGCTAGACCATGTCCTGGATGTAGACTGGACCATGTCCTGGATGTAGACTGGACCATGTCCTGGATGTAGGTTAGACCATGTCCTGGATGTAGACTGGACCATGTCCTGGATGTAGGCTAGACCATGTCCTGGATGTAGGTTAGACCATGTCCTGGATGTAGACTGGACCATGTCCTGGATGTAGACTGGACCATGTCCTGGATGTAGGTTAGACCATGTCCTGGATGTAGACTGGACCATGTCCTGGATGTAGACTGGACCATGTCCTGGATGTAGGTTAGACCATGTCCTGGATGTAGACTGGACCATGTCCTGGATGTAGGCTAGACCATGTCCTGGATGTAGACTTGACCATGTCCTGGATGTAGACTGGACCATGTCCTGGATGTAGGCTAGACCATGTCCTGGATGTAGACTGGACCATGTCCTGGATGTAGACTGGACCATGTCCTGGATGTAGACTGGACCATGTCCTGGATGTAGGCTAGACCATGTCCTGGATGTAGACTGGACCATGTCCTGGATGTAGGCTAGACCATGTCCTGGATGTAGACTGGACCATGTCCTGGATGTAGGCTAGACCATGTCCTGGATGTAGACTGGACCATGTCCTGGATGTAGGTTAGACCATGTCCTGGATATAGGTTAGACCATGTCCTGGATGTAGACTAGACCATGTCCTGGATGTAGACTGGACTGAATGTAGACTGGACCCTGTCCTGGATGTAGGTTAGACCATGTCCTGGATGTAGGTTAGACCATGTCCTGGATATAGGTTAGACCATGTCCTGGATGTAGACTAGACCATGTCCTGGATATAGGTTAGACCATGTCCTGGATGTAGACTAGACCATGTCCTGGATGTAGACTGGACCATGTCCTGAATGTAGACTGGACCCTGTCCTGGATGTAGGTTAGACCATGTCCTGGATGTAGGTTAGACCATGTCCTGAATGTAGACTGGACCATGTCCTGAATGTAGACTGGACCATGTCCTGGATGTAGGTTAGACCATGTCCTGGATGTAGGTTAGACCATGTCCTGGATGTAGACTGGACCATGTCCTGGATGTAGACTGGACCATGTCCTGAATGTAGACTGGACCATGTCCTGGATGTAGGTTAGACCATGTCCTGGATGTAGGTTAGACCATGTCCTGGATGGCCCAGTGGCACGAACAGCTGATCCACTGCAGGCCCACTTAGTAAAATCACGTCCCATCACTGATTCATAGTACATACATACATACATACATACAAACAGAGTACATAGTACATACATACATACATACATACAGAGTACATAGTACATACATACATACAGAGTACATAGTACATACATACATACATACAGAGTACATAGTATATACATACATACATATATGCATACAGAGTACATAGTACATACATGCATACATACAAAGTACATAGTACATACATTCAGAGTACATAGTACATACATACATACATACATAGAGTACATAGTACATAGTACATACATACATACAGAGTACATAGTACATACATACATACAGAGTACATAGTAAATACATACATACATACATACATACATACATACATACATACATACAGAGTACATAGTACATACATACATACATACATACATACATACATACAGAGTACATAGTACATACATACATACAGAGTACATAGTACATACATACATACATACATACAGAGTACATAGTACATATATACATACAGAGTACATAGTACATACATACATACATACATACAGAGTACATAGTACATACATACATACATACATACAGAGTACATAGTACATACATACATACAGAGTACATAGTACATACATACATACATACATACAGAGTACATAGTACATACATACATGCATACAGAGTACATAGTACATACATGCATACATACAAAGTACATAGTACATACATTCAGAGTACATAGTACTTACATACATACATAGAGTACATAGTACATAGTACATACATACATACAGAGTACATAGTACATACATACTTACATACATACACACATACAGAGTATATAGTACATACATACATACATACATACAGAGTACATAGTACATACATACATACATACATACATACAGAGTACATAGTACATACATACATACATACATACAGAGTACATAGTACATACATACATACATAGTACATACATACATACAGAGTACATAGTACATACATACATACAGAGTACATAGTAGATACATACATACAGAGTACAGACATACATACAGAGTACATAGTACATACATACAAACAGAGTACATACTACATACATACATACATACATACATACATACATAGTACATACATACATACATACATACATACAGAGTATATAGTGCATACATACATACATACATACATACATACATACATACATACAGAGTACATAGTACATACATACATACAGAGTACATAGTACATACATACATACATAAATACAGAGTACATAGTGCATACATACATACAGAGTACATAGTACATACATACAGAGTACATAGTACATACATACATACATACATACATACATACAGAGTACATAGTACATACATACATACATACATACAGAGTATATAGTACATAAATACATACATACATACAGAGTATATAGTACATACATACATACAGAGTACATAGTACATACATACATACATACAGAGTATATAGTACATACATACATACAGAGTACATAGTACATACATACATACATACATACATACAGAGTATATAGTACATACATACATACAGAGTACATAGTACATACATACATACATACAGAGTATATAGTACATACATACATACAGAGTACATAGTACATACATACATACATACATACATACATACATACATACATACATACAGAGTATATAGTACATACATACATACAGAGTACATAGTACATACATACATACATACATACATACAGAGTACATAGTACATACATACATACATACAGAGTATATAGTACATACATACATACATACATACAGAGTATATAGTACATACATACATACAGAGTACATAGTACATACATACATACATACATACAGAGTACATAGTACATAGTCTATACATACATAGAGTACATAGTACATGCATACATACATACATACAGAGTACATAGTACATACATACATACATACAGAGTACATAGTACATACATAAAGAGTACATAGTACATACAGAGTACATAGGACACACATACATATAGAGTAAAGAGTACATACATAGTACATAGTACACACATACATACAGAGCACAGTGTACATACATAGTACATAGTACACACATACATACAGAGTACAGAGTACATACATAGTACATAGTACATGTGTTGTTCTTGTAAAACTGAAACATGCACATTGTGTAAACATAGTAAGTAGTAGTAGTAGTTTGTTTTTCTATGAAACATATTCTGCCTCAAACATATAGTCAATATTTAGTTTGAAAACAATAACTTGTAATCTTCATGTTTCATGAGCACATGAAGGCATGAAGTCATTCTTCATGTTACCTCAGTCTCTCTCTCTTTGGTGAAAGTAGGGACATATCATCCCTTTACACTTGTGCCTTATGACAATGGTTCCTCTTTATATAGAGAGCTGAGATTGTCCTGCAATTACTGATGTAACACAAGTGTATGCATCTCAAATGCAAGTGCCTTTAAAAGTGAATTTAAGAAAGTATGTAAAATCTAGAAACAGGCCTAAGACTCTCCATGTAGGCACATATACATGCCCCCCCCCCCCCCCCAGACCTCACACTTATCTCCCTCATTCAGCGTCTCCTCCACACTTGCCGCTCGGCTGAGTCCGGACTGAGCCGCTGTGAAGGCCTTTGTGTGGAGGCCGCTGCGCGTGTTATCCTCCGTGGCCTCTTGTGTCAGTCACAAGGGGTCTGAGGAGGTCTGAGGAGGTCTGAGGGGGTCTGAGGGGGTCTGAGGGGCCGGCGGTAGACCGAGCCGGGTCCTCGGAGCTGGCCGGGCCCCCGATGCTGGCCAGCGGCCCGGAGCGGCCCCCTCTCCGGTCACGGTCTCGTCTCTTTCACTGACAGTTTGTTCTCAATTAGATATCTTTTGTTCCCGAGTGAAAGCCTTCAGCCGGGCGGGGGGGGGGCATAATGCCCATGTTTCGCCTCGCCACGGACCCCCGCGCCGCCGCGCTCTTTACACTCTCGTTTGGGCTTTCTCAGCGCTCAATAGCTCTTAACGAGCTTTTTAAAACTTCCTGGATATCTAAATCTAATCGAGGCACTCAGGAGCGAGCGGATTGGCTGAGAGCTGATGAGCAGCTCAATGGGGACAACTATGTCTCATGTCTTATTATTATTGTTATTATCATTATATCGTCATACCGTGTGACTCTGGGGGAGCAGGGTGTGGGTTTGTTGTGTTAAGTTTTAAATGTATCTTTTAAAGCTTCAGAACACACTCTGATAACTCAGAAAATGTACTTTTTATATTTATATTTAGCTATTTGGAACGGCCTCCACACGGCCTCCTGCAGGCCTCGGGCCACGCGTTGGAAACAGAGCAACAGATGGCTCTTCGCTCGGTGACTTCATGTCGTGGTTCTTACTTCATTCACAGTTTCATGCAGACGATACACTCTGAAGGTTCATTCTGAAGCATGATGTTGTTTTATATAACTATGAGGTGTGGATCCAGACAATTTGAAACGCCATCAAACGGGTGTAAATGTGACTTGTTGAACTGGAGTCGCGACCTTGGGGTCACGACCTTCAGCATTGAGATCCTCAACAAACACGGAGCTTCAGCTGAATACTAAAAACCACAATCCAGCACTAAAGCTGCAGTTTGGTCACACGACTGCAGCTCCCCAGAGAGGGGGGGGGGAGGAGGAGGATTAGGGCTGTGTTAGAGGGGGGGGGGAATTAGAATGGGGGGGGGGGGGGGGGGGGGCTGTGTTAGAATGAGGGGAGGGGGAGGGGGGGGGGGCAGAAATGAGACGCCTGGGAAAGTTATGACCAAGACGAGTAGATAGAACCAAAATTATACTTAGATTAAATAATTTACAAAATACAACAAAGTACAGGAATTATACTTCAAAGACACAAGAGTAAAGTACTCAAATAAAAGTACTCGTGCTGAGAACATGTTTTCAGAAAGAAAGAAGTAGAAATACAAAGAAAGAGAGGAGATCCTCTCAGACCCCCAAGAGGTCACATGACGATGAAAACTCAACTCATTGAAATATGAACGATGCTGTTTTTATTCTCATTGAATATAGAAACAGAATCTGCTTCTCAAGTGACCCCATGAGGGGTCGGGAGCCCCAGGTTGAGAAACTGAGATGAAGCAAATTGACAGTTGGGGGCGGTGGTGGAGGCTTGGGGGATAGAGTTGGGGGAGGGTTGGGGGAGGTGGAGGCTTGGGGGGACAGCGGTCACATTTCAGCCCCCCCTCCCCCCCACGGCGGCGGCTCGCCTCTGAAGCTCCGCCTTTTGTTTGCCATTTGTTTACCTTGCTCGGCCGAGGTGAGGAGGAGACGGACAATGAGCTGGGAGATCAACAGCTCGGCCTGAATGGAGCGCCGCTCCGTTATCCGCTGCCCCCTGAACGCAGCGCACCTCAGAGGGCCGTGATTAAGAGCCCAACAGGCCACCTCGGGCTCAAAGGCACAAAGGAAGCCGCTCCACTTATCCAATAAAAAAAAGTGTCCCACACAATCAGAGCGAGCGGCGTCCTGCTGACATCACACTTCAGTGATCAGTGGAAGGAGCCGGATAAAGAGGGAGCACTCCAACCCAGAGACCCTCACCCATTCAGATCGGGAGGGGGGGGCAGCTTGTTACCTCCTCACTGAGGTTACTGAGAGGCTTAAGGAGATGTAGAAGAAGAAGGATATATATTCCAGTTTATAATATATATGTCATATATAGTCAACCAAAGATCACATCACCCAGTCCTTCAAAAGCTCCGCTGGCTGATGATGATGGTGATGATGATGATGAATCCAGAATTCAATCCTCTTTTTTCTAACCCCAATACTCTTCTCCATCTTCTCCAACCTCCTTGACCCCCTGTCCCCTCCTCCCTCCACCCTTCTACCAAGCCACTTTGTTGACTACTTTACAAAAAAGATAGATGACATACGCTCCTCATTTACTAATCCATAACTCCACCTCCATTAACTTCTTCTTCCCCTTCATTTTCCTCTTTCACCCCCTGTCTCCCAATCAAGTCCTTACCTTGGTAACCATGGTAACCTCTGCCCGCCCAACCACCTTCCCCCTTGACCCCATCCCCTCTCCCATTCTCCAGTCCATTGCTCCTGACCTTCTTCCCTTTCTCACCCATATTATCAACACCTCCCTCTCAACTGAATGTTTCCCTGACTCTCTAAGGAGGAAGAGTCAACCCTCTCCTGAAGAAACCCCCTCAACCCGTCTGAAGTCAACAACTACAGACCTGTCTCTCTCCTCCCTTTCTTTACACAACTCTGGAGCGAGCTATCTTTAACCAAGTCTCCTCCTTTCTCCACCACAACAACCTTCTGGACCCTCACCAGTCTGGACTCAAGGCCTCAACAGAGACCAGAACAACCTTCTGCCCTTGCTGTCTCTGAGCAGCTCCACACTGCTAGAGCAGCCTCTCTCTCCTCTGTCCTTATCCTTCTAGACCTTTCTGCTGCCTTTGACACAGTGAACCACCAGATCCTCATCTCCTCCCTCCAGGACCTTGGTATCTCAGGCTCTGCTCTCTCTCTCTTCTCATCCTACCTCAACGACCACCTACTGGGTAACGTGGAGAGTATCTGTGTCTGAACCTTGTCCTCTCACTACTGGAGTCCCTCAGGGCTCCGTCCTGGGTCCTCTCCTCTTCTCTCTGTACACCAACTCTCTCGGCTCTGTCATTTACTCGCATGGCTTTTCCTACCATATCTATGCCGATGACACCCAACTGATCCTCACGTTTCCCCAATGGGAAACACAGGTAGCAGCAGGAATCTCTGCTGTCTGACTGACGTCTCTCAGTGGATGTCCACACACCACCTGAACATTAACCCTGACAAAAATGAACTACGTTTCCTTCCAGGAAAAGGCGCTCCCACCCACGACCTCACTATGACCTTCAACAACTCACTGTTGACCCCGACTGCCAGGAGCCTTGTGTGACACTCGACAGTCAACTCTCCCTGACTGACAACATCACCACAACAACATGTTCCTGTAGGTCCATGCTACACAGCATCCTGTAGGTCCATGCTACACAACATGCTGTAGGTTCATGCTACACAACATGCTGTAGGTTCATGCTACACAACATCCTGTAGGTCCATACTACACAACATCCTGTAGGTCCATGCTACACAACATCCTGTAGGTTCATGCTACACAACATCCTGTAGGTCCATGCTACACAACATCCTGTAGGTTCATGCTACACAACATCCTGTAGGTCCATGCTACACAACATCCTGTAGGTCCATGCTACACAACATCCTGTAGGTTCATGCTACACAACATCCTGTAGGTCCATGCTACACAACATCAAGTAGGTTCATGTTACACAACATCCTGTAGGTCCATGCTACACATCATCTTGTAGGTCCATGCGACACATCATCCTGTAGGTCCATGCTACACAACATCAAGTAGGTTCATGTTACACAACATCCTGTAGGTCCATGCTACACATCATCTTGTAGGTCCATGCTACACATCATCCTGTAGGTCCATGCTACACAACATCCTGTAGGTTCATGCTACACATCATCATGTAGGTTCATATTACACAACATCCTATAGGTCCATGCTACACAACATCCTGTAGGTTCATGCTACACAACATCATGTAGGTTCATGCTACACAACATCCTGTAGGTCCATGCTACACAACTTCCTGTAGGTTGATGATACACAACATCCTGTAGGTCCATGCTACACAACATCCTGTAGGTCCATGCTACACATCATCCTGTAGGTCCATGCTACACAACATCCTGTAGGTTCATGCTACACATCATCATGTAGGTTCATATTACACAACATCCTATAGGTCCATGCTACACAACATCCTGTAGGTCCATGCTACACAACATCATGTAGGTTCATGCTACACAACATCCATGGTCCAGTCTACATCCAGGACATGGTCCAACCGTACACCCCAGCTCGATCGCTCCGCTCGGCTTCATCCAATCGTCTTGTAGCTCCGTCACTGAGAGCTAAACACTCAACAAAGTCAGAATGTTTGTGTCCTGCTCCTCATTGGTGGAATGAGCTCCTCATTGACATCAGGACAGCAGGAAGTCTCTACATCTTCCACCGTGAACTAAAACACTTCTTTCCAGACTACACCTTGAATAAGGAAGGTAGCACTTAAATGTTACTTACGGATAGCACTTTGTAGTTTAACTTTCTTGATTCTTGTTGTTGATTCTCATTGTAAGGAACTTTGGATAAAAATTAAATGTAATGATGAAGATGATGAACCGAGTAGCTGAGGGGGTGTAAGGTGAAGTCCAATAGAGGATGAATGTCTGGTATACTGGTGTCTGGTATACCGGTGTTTGGTATACTGGTGTCTGTTAAACTGGTCTTGTACTGGTGTCTGTTATACTGGTGTATGTTATCAATCAAAAATTTCTCTTATCGATCGAACAGTTCAAACTTTACTGAGAGAATTTAAATCCCCCCCCCCACCTCCCCCACACCCACCCACCCCGCCTGCTGGCAGCACAGAAGTCGCAATTACAGCAGTTTCCAGCTCCCAGTGGAACTAATGTGATCCTCACGTTTCCCCAATGGGAAACACAGGTAGCAGCAGGAATCTCTGCTGTCTGACTGACGTCTCTCAGTGGATGTCCACACACCACCTGAACATTAACCCTGACAAAAATGAACTACGTTTCCTTCCAGGAAAAGGCGCTCCCACCCACGACCTCACTATGACCTTCAACAACTCACTGTTGACCCCGACTGCCAGGAGCCTTGTGTGACACTCGACAGTCAACTCTCCCTGACTGACAACATCACCACAACAACATGTTCCTGTAGGTCCATGCTACACAGCATCCTGTAGGTCCATGCTACACAGCATCCTGTAGGTCCATGCTACACAACATGCTGTAGGTTCATGCTACACAACATGCTGTAGGTTCATGCTACACAACATCCTGTAGGTCCATACTACACAACATCCTGTAGGTCCATGCTACACAACATCCTGTAGGTTCATGCTACACAACATCCTGTAGGTCCATGCTACACAACATCCTGTAGGTTCATGCTACACAACATCCTGTAGGTCCATGCTACACAACATCCTGTAGGTCCATGCTACACAACATCCTGTAGGTTCATGCTACACAACATCCTGTAGGTCCATGCTACACAACATCAAGTAGGTTCATGTTACACAACATCCTGTAGGTCCATGCTACACATCATCTTGTAGGTCCATGCGACACATCATCCTGTAGGTCCATGCTACACAACATCAAGTAGGTTCATGTTACACAACATCCTGTAGGTCCATGCTACACATCATCTTGTAGGTCCATGCTACACATCATCCTGTAGGTCCATGCTACACAACATCCTGTAGGTTCATGCTACACATCATCATGTAGGTTCATATTACACAACATCCTATAGGTCCATGCTACACAACATCCTGTAGGTTCATGCTACACAACATCATGTAGGTTCATGCTACACAACATCCTGTAGGTCCATGCTACACAACTTCCTGTAGGTTGATGATACACAACATCCTGTAGGTCCATGCTACACAACATCCTGTAGGTCCATGCTACACATCATCCTGTAGGTCCATGCTACACAACATCCTGTAGGTTCATGCTACACATCATCATGTAGGTTCATATTACACAACATCCTATAGGTCCATGCTACACAACATCCTGTAGGTCCATGCTACACAACATCATGTAGGTTCATGCTACACAACATCCATGGTCCAGTCTACATCCAGGACATGGTCCAACCGTACACCCCAGCTCGATCGCTCCGCTCGGCTTCATCCAATCGTCTTGTAGCTCCGTCACTGAGAGCTAAACACTCAACAAAGTCAGAATGTTTGTGTCCTGCTCCTCATTGGTGGAATGAGCTCCTCATTGACATCAGGACAGCAGGAAGTCTCTACATCTTCCACCGTGAACTAAAACACTTCTTTCCAGACTACACCTTGAATAAGGAAGGTAGCACTTAAATGTTACTTACGGATAGCACTTTGTAGTTTAACTTTCTTGATTCTTGTTGTTGATTCTCATTGTAAGTAACTTTGGATAAAAATTAAATGTAATGATGAAGATGATGAACCGAGTAGCTGAGGGGGTGTAAGGTGAAGTCCAATAGAGGATGAATGTCTGGTATACTGGTGTCTGGTATACCGGTGTTTGGTATACTGGTGTCTGTTAAACTGGTCTTGTACTGGTGTCTGTTATACTGGTGTATGTTATCAATCAAAAATTTCTCTTATCGATCGAACAGTTCAAACTTTACTGAGAGAATTTAAATCCCCCCCCCACCTCCCCCACACCCACCCACCCCGCCTGCTGGCAGCACAGAAGTCGCAATTACAGCAGTTTCCAGCTCCCAGTGGAACTAATGTGATCAAATCTAAGAGAAAGACACGGTGGACAAAGAGACAGAGATGTAGTCGCGGGCGGGGGGGAGGTGTGTGTGTGTGTGTGTGTGTGTGTGTGGGGGGGGGGGGGGGGGGGGGGGGGGGGGGGGGGGGGGGGGGGATAGGCTTAGCCAAGGCAACAAGTGCCTTTTTGGGGTTTCAGGGACCTAATGGGATTTTGCAAGGAGCTTTGCCAGATCTCCTGCCTGCCCATTCAGGATCAGCCTTTTGGCTGCCAGGCGGCACACTTCACCCCCCAAACCCGACTTAGTGTGTAGAGAGGAGGAGATGACCCCCATCACCCAGATCCTCCTTTGTCTGCCGGACTGCAGGCAGGTGTCAGAGGTGAGATCCAGTCTACAGGAACCAGCAGACACAAATCCTGGATTTGGACTCTCGAAGAAACTGAACTCTCGTACCAAAGCATAGAGGGGGCTCAGTCAGTGTGGACCCTCGGGGACTCTGGTGGACCCTCGGGGAGTCTGGTGGACCCTCGTGGAGTCTGGTGGACCCACGGGGACTCTGGTGGACCCACAGGGACTCTGGTGGACCCACAGGGACTCTGTTGGACCCTCGTGGACTCTTGTGGACCCTCGTTGACTCTGGTGGACCCTCATGGACTCTTGTGGACCCTCGTTGACTCTGGTGGACCCTCATGGACTCTTGTGGACCCTCGTTGACTCTGGTGGACCCTCGGGGACTCTGGTGGACCCACAGGGACTCTTGTGGACCCTCGTTGACTCTGGTGGACCCTCATGGACTCTTGTGGACCCTCGTTGACTCTGGTGGACCCTCGTGAACTCTTGTGGACCCTTGGGGACTCTGGTGGACCCTTGGGGACTCTGGTGGACCCTCGTGGACTCTTGTGGACCCTCGTTGACTCTGGTGGACCCTCGTGAACTCTTGTGGACCCTCGGGGACTCTGGTGGACCCACAGGGACTCTTGTGGACCCTCGTTGACTCTGGTGGACCCTCGTTCACTCTGGTAGACCCTCGAGGTTGGCCCAGCTCATCCCTGGACTCTGAGCTGAAGATGAAACGATAGTCAACGTTTCTGGTGAATCTGATCCGGGACCAGTGAGTCCTGAGGGACCAGGACCAGGAGGTCAGATGTTGAGTTGACCTCTGACCTCTGGAGGGCAGCCTTGAGAGGGGAGGCAGGAGGCTCTTTTGTTGTAATATATATATATATATATATATATACATATATATATATATATATATTTATATATATATATATATATATACATATATATATATATATATATATATATGTATATATATATATATATATATATATATATATATATATGTATATGTACTGATCAACACAATACAAAGATCTACCTGTAGACACACATTGATACATATCATCCCTCACCCCGTCACTCCCTCACCCCCTCACCTTCTCACCCCCTCACCTCCTCACTCCCTCACCTCCTCACATCCTCACTCCCTCACCTCCTCACCCCCTCACCTCCTCACTCCCTCACCTCCTCACATCCTCACTCCCTCACCTCCTCACCCCCTCACCTCCTCACCTCCTCACTCCTTCACTCCCTCACCTCCTCACCCCCTCACCTCCTCACCCCCTAACTTCCTCACCTCCTCACCCCTCACTCCCTCATCTCCTCACCACCTCCCCCTTTCATGAGATGTTGAATCTTATTGGGAGATATTCCTGCTTTAATAAAGCTTCAATAAAATGGATAAAACTATATTATATAATATATATAATAATCTTTATTATTTGACCTATTCAAAAACCCCTAGGGGCTCTAGACCTCTTTTCCCTGTTTGAGTCGTCATAGGAACCCCAAATTAATTCCAATCCTTGTGTTTATTGTATGTATTCTTTCAGCAAAGTCTTGGGAACAAGTATGTATATGTATATATATATATATATATATATATATATATATATATATATATATATATATATATATATATATATACACATATATATACATATACATATATATATATATATATATATATATATATATATATATATATATATATATATATATATATATACATATATACAGGTAAAAGCCAGTAAATTAGAATATTTTGAAAAACTTGATTTATTTCAGTAATTGCATTCAAAAGGTGTAACTTGTACATTATATTTATTCATTGCACACAGACTGATGCATTCAAATGTTTATTTCATTTAATTTTGATGATTTGAAGTGGCAACAAATGAAAATCCAAAATTCCGTGTGTCACAAAATTAGAATATTACTTAGAAAATCTGTGGGGTATTGTGAAAAGGAAGATGCAGAATGCCAGACCCAAAAACGCAGAAGAGTTGAAGGCCACTATCAGAGCAACCTGGGCTCTCATAACACCTGAGCAGTGCCAGAAACTCATGGACTCCATGCCACGCCGCATTAACGCAGTAATTGAGGCAAAAGGAGCTCCAACCAAGTATTGAGTATTGTACATGCTCATATTTTTCATTTTCATACTTTTCAGTTGGCCAACATTTCTAAAAATCCCTTTTTTGTATCAGCCTTAAGTAATATTCTAATTTTGTGACACACGGAATTTTGGATTTTCATTTGTTGCCACTTCAAATCATCAAAATTAAATGAAATAAACATTTGAATGCATCAGTCTGTGTGCAATGAATAAATATAATGTACAAGTTACACCTTTTGAATGCAATTACTGAAATAAATCAAGTTTTTCAAAATATTCTAATTTACTGGCTTTTACCTGTATATACATACATATAGACATACATATATATATATATAACATGTATGTCTGCAAAAAAAACAGTATGTTACAGGATGTGTCTTTAGACTAACAGTACGCTACAGGATGTCTTTAGACTCTAACAACACGTTGCAGGATGTCTTTAGACTCTAACAGTACGTTACAGGATGTGTCTTTAGACTCTAACAACACGTTGCAGGATGTCTTTAGACTCTAACAGTACGTTACAGGATGTCTTTAGACTCTAACAGTACAGGATGTCTTTAGACTCTAACAGTACGTTACAGGATGTGTCTTTAAACTCTAACAGTACGTTACAGGATGTCTTTAGACTCTAACAGTACGTTACAGGATGTGTCTTTAGACTCTAACAGTACAGGATGTCTTTAGACTCTAACAGTACGTTACAGGATGTGTCTTTAAACTCTAACAGTACGTTACAGGATGTCTTTAGACTCTAACAGTACGTTACAGGATGTCTTTAGACTCTAACAGTACGTTACAGGATGTGTCTTTAAACTCTAACAGTACGTTACAGGATGTCTTTAGACTCTAACAGTACGTTACAGGATGTCTTTAGACTCTAACAGTACAGGATGTCTTTAGACTCTAACAGTACGTTACAGGATGTGTCTTTAAACTCTAACAGTACGTTACAGGATGTCTTTAGACTCTAACAGTACGTTACAGGATGTCTTTAGACTCTAACAGTACAGGATGTCTTTAGACTCTAACAGTACAGGTTGTGTCTTTAGACTCTAACAGTACAGGATGTCTTTAGACTCTAACAGTACGTTACAGGATGTCTTTAAACTCTAACAGTACAGGATGTCTTTAAACTCTAACAGTACAGGATGTCTTCAGACTCTAACAGTACAGGATGTCTTTAGACTCTAACAGTACAGGATGTCTTTAGACTCTAACAGTACGTTACAGGATGTGTCTTTAAACTCTAACAGTACGTTACAGGATGTCTTTAGACTCTAACAGTACGTTACAGGATGTCTTTAGACTCTAACAGTACAGGATGTCTTTAGACTCTAACAGTACGTTACAGGATGTGTCTTTAAACTCTAACAGTACGTTACAGGATGTCTTTAGACTCTAACAGTACGTTACAGGATGTCTTTAGACTCTAACAGTACAGGTTGTGTCTTTAGACTCTAACAGTACAGGATGTCTTCAGACTCTAACAGTACAGGTTGTGTCTTTAGACTCTAACAGTACGTTGCAGGATGTGTCTTTAAACTCTAACAGTACGTTACAGGATGTCTTTAGACTCTAACAGTACGTTACAGGATGTCTTTAGACTCTAACAGTACGTTACAGGATGTGTCTTTAAACTCTAACAGTACGTTACAGGATGTCTTTAGACTCTAACAGTACAGGTTGTGTCTTTAGACTCTAACAGTACAGGATGTCTTTAGACTCTAACAGTACAGGATGTCTTTAGACTCTAACAGTACGTTACAGGATGTGTCTTTAAACTCTAACAGTACGTTACAGGATGTCTTTAGACTCTAACAGTACGTTACAGGATGTCTTTAGACTCTAACAGTACGTTACAGGATGTGTCTTTAGACTCTAACAGTACAGGATGTCTTTAGACTCTAACAGTACGTTACAGGATGTCTTTAGACTCTAACAGTACGTTACAGGATGTGTCTTTAAACTCTAACAGTACGTTACAGGATGTCTTTAGACTCTAACAGTACAGGTTGTGTCTTTAGACTCTAACAGTACAGGATGTCTTTAAACTCTAACAGTACAGGATGTCTTCAGACTCTAACAGTACAGGATGTCTTTAGACTCTAACAGTACAGGATGTCTTTAGACTCTAACAGTACGTTACAGGATGTGTCTTTAAACTCTAACAGTACGTTACAGGATGTCTTTAGACTCTAACAGTACGTTACAGGATGTCTTTAGACTCTAACAGTACAGGATGTCTTTAGACTCTAACAGTACGTTACAGGATGTGTCTTTAAACTCTAACAGTACGTTACAGGATGTGTCTTTAAACTCTAACAGTACGTTACAGGATGTCTTTAGACTCTAACAGTACGTTACAGGATGTCTTTAGACTCTAACAGTACGTTACAGGATGTGTCTTTAAACTCTAACAGTACGTTACAGGATGTCTTTAGACTCTAACAGTACAGGATGTCTTTAGACTCTAACAGTACAGGTTGTGTCTTTAGACTCTAACAGTACAGGATGTCTTTAGACTCTAACAGTACGTTACAGGATGTCTTTAGACTCTAACAGTACAGGATGTCTTTAAACTCTAACAGTACAGGATGTCTTCAGACTCTAACAGTACAGGATGTCTTTAGACTCTAACAGTACAGGATGTCTTTAGACTCTAACAGTACGTTACAGGATGTGTCTTTAAACTCTAACAGTACGTTACAGGATGTCTTTAGACTCTAACAGTACGTTACAGGATGTCTTTAGACTCTAACAGTACAGGATGTCTTTAGACTCTAACAGTACGTTACAGGATGTGTCTTTAAACTCTAACAGTACGTTACAGGATGTCTTTAGACTCTAACAGTACGTTACAGGATGTCTTTAGACTCTAACAGTACAGGTTGTGTCTTTAGACTCTAACAGTACAGGATGTCTTCAGACTCTAACAGTACAGGTTGTGTCTTTAGACTCTAACAGTACGTTGCAGGATGTGTCTTTAGACTCTAACAGTACGTTACAGGATGTGTCTTTAAACTCTAACAGTACGTTACAGGATGTCTTTAGACTCTAACAGTACGTTACAGGATGTGTCTTTAAACTCTAACAGTACGTTACAGGATGTCTTTAGACTCTAACAGTACAGGTTGTGTCTTTAGACTCTAACAGTACAGGATGTCTTTAGACTCTAACAGTACGTTACAGGATGTGTCTTTAAACTCTAACAGTACAGGATGTCTTCAGACTCTAACAGTACAGGATGTCTTTAGACTCTAACAGTACGTTACAGGATGTGTCTTTAGACTCTAACAGTACATTACAGGATGTCTTTCGACTCTAACAGTACAGGATGTCTTTAGACTCTAACAGTACAGGATGTCTTTAGACTCTAACAGTACGTTACAGGATGTCTTTAGACTCTAACAGTACGTTACAGGATGTGTCTTCAGACTCTAACAGTACAGGATGTCTTTAGACTCTAACAGTACAGGATGTCTTCAGACTCTAACAGTACAGGATGTCTTTAGACTCTAACAGTACGTTACAGGATGTGTCTTTAAACTCTAACAGTACAGGATGTGTCTTTAGACTCTAACAGTACGTTACAGGATGTCTTTAGACTCTAACAGTACGTTACAGGATGTCTTTAGACTCTAACAGTACGTTACAGGATGTGTCTTTAAACTCTAACAGTACAGGATGTCTTCAGACTCTAACAGTACAGGATGTCTTTAGACTCTAACAGTACGTTACAGGATGTGTCTTTAAACTCTAACAGTACAGGATGTGTCTTTAGACTCTAACAGTACGTTACAGGATGTCTTTAGACTCTAACAGTACGTTACAGGATGTCTTTAGACTCTAACAGTACGTTACAGGATGTCTTTAGACTCTAACAGTACGTTACAGGATGTGTCTTTAGACTCTAACAGTACGTTACAGGATGTCTTTAGACTCTAACAGTACGTTACAGGATGTGTAATGGGAAAATATGAATATGCTGTATTTTAATATACATTCATTGATTGAACATGGGTTTAATATTGTGTATGTTCAGATAATGAGTAATTACAAGTAAGAGACTGATAACATAGGGGTTGAAGGTACTCAAGTTCAAACCAGCTGATAAGAACTCTAAGATGCTGATTATCTGGTAAAAGGACGTTCAAAGGTACACATCACGCAGAATCGATTGACAAATATGCTGATGTAAGGACGCCGTCATCTTTCTATACATGATCTGATGTATGTGGAGACAGTGGATTGGTTGAAAATATAATATAGGATTAGGTCAAAGTACAAGCCACGTGGAAGATGTTCAATGTATATGGTGACGTGGAACACACAGTTCAATGTATATCACATGTGGTATAGTGGGAACCAATGAGAGATGAGATGGGTCTTAAAAGGATGGTCATTTGAAAAGTATATAACTACCTGTCAAATTGATGAGTGTGGTTGAAAAACCCTGACAGACATCGATGATTCGTGGCTGTTAAAATTTCTCCCTGCTTGCGCAAGCATGAATAAACGAACGGAACCATTTTGTTTTGACCGGAGAAACTCTGTTTGTCTGTTTGTCATATTTTGATTGACATCTTTGAACTCTCCACCCGAGACATAGAATTATTTCCATTACAGTTGTCTTTAGACTCTAACAGTATGTTACAGGATGTGTCTTCTGAAGGTTTTAGTGAAACGTTACAATCGCCACAGAAGTTAGGGAGTTAACGTAAATAATTCAACTTAATGATTATTTTGATTTGTACACACACACACACACACACACACACACACACACACACACACACACACACACACACACACACACACACACAGCAGGTGCTGCAGACTTTTATCTCTGTGTAAATAAAACTGACCTCAGAGCAGCTTCATGAAGTGATGGATGAGCTTCCTGCTACACCTGCCTTTAACACACCTGTGTGTGTGTGTGTGTGTGTGTGTGTGTGTGTGTGTGTGTGTGTGTGTGTGTGTGTGTGTGTGTGGCTGCATAGGGATCAGGATTTAGGATCAGGGGTCCCCTCTCCAAACGTGTGTGGATTAAGCCCCGCCCCCTCCCCGCTGACCCGTTGTCATGTCTCGTGCACTACTTAGTGTGCACGAGAGTTAAGCAGATTGAGTTCAGTGATCCAGGCTGAACAACAATGAGACGAAGACGAAGAGGAAGACGAAGAGGATTACGAAGATGAAGATGAAAAGATCGATGAACTCTTCTAGAACACGTCACCTTCTCGTTCTCATTTCATCACATTCAGAGCTGCAACTGAACACACGCACACACACACACACACACACACACACACACACACACACACACACACACACACACACACACGCACACACACACACACACACACACATACACACACACACACACTCCTCCAGTGAAGAGCTGCTGGCTGAATGGAGCCAAAGAAAACAGCGTAAAGCTGTGAAAGAGCCATTAAAAGAATATTTTCTCTGCAGCTCACAAACATGCAAATGGGTGTGAAAACTCTCCTCTAAGGGGGGGGGGCATGGAAGGAGGTTTTGAGGGGGCATGGGAGGACCCCCGCCTGAGAGGAGAGCTGAATGGGCTCTAAAGGAGAGCCTAATTAATCTAAGTACAGCACCAATAGGCCCACTTGGAAATTCTTCACCCCTTTATCTGAATGGGAGGGCAGGGGGGAGGGGAGGGGGAGAAGGGGGAGGGGGGCTGAGGAACAACATAAAGAGAAAGAAAGGAGAGCGGGATCAGGCCTCATTCAGCCCCCCTCTAGAATCAATCACTCTGATTTCATTTCTTTTATTCCTCAGCTCCTTCCTTACTCTTTTCCCTGGGCTTTGCCTGCAGCCGCGGCGGCGTGGTCAGGTGCAGGCGGCAGCGGCACAATGCAGCAGAAGGCTGCAGTGGCTGCTGGGTAAATCAGTAATGGAGCTAAAGGGCAGACGCCTGTGGGGAGTTTGCAGCTTATAAAGAAGCTTTAAGAGCTTCATTCATGCGGCCAAAGAGACTTGAATTGCTCTTCACAATCACTTGAAAGAAAGAGCTCAGGGTTTCCCCACAAAGGGTTAATAAGCTTTTAACTACTTTACATCACGGCTCCCCTCGTCTCCTGTGTCCTCCCTGTGTCCTCTGTCCTCACTGTGTCCTCACTGTGTCCTCACTCCTCCCTGTGTCCTCTGTCCTCCCTGTGTCCTCACTATGTCCTCACCAGAGATGGGCAGTATTTATATTTCTTGTATTTGAAATACGTATTTAAATTACTTTGGAGTATTTGGTAATTTGTATTTGATAGGGCCGATAAAAAATCAAACTTAATTTGTAAAGTATGGAATAATTTTGTATTTAAAAAACTTCGTGGAAAAATACTTTCTCCAGGAAAACAGTTCACTTTTTAAGCTCCTTTCTGTTGGAGTTAACACAAGCCTCCCCTCTTCAGCTCTGGTTCAGAGACTGTTCTAGTTTATAGGAATAATATTCCATCCGCACAGGAGGCGGTTAACACCAGAGATATTAGAAAAATTATTTGTTCTTTTCTAATATCTTTGGTGTTTGGGTTAGCCAGTTTAGTTCCTTTAAGTTATTTGTTCTTAAAGGAACTAAACTGGCTACTCGGTGGTTGGGTCTCAAGAACCAAAACAGAAGGATTATTATATCATAAAGATGTCAGTGTGAACATGTATGAGACACTTAACACTGTAATATAGAACTAGGTGGCCTACCATGCTACTGGCCAATGTAAGAGAGAAAGAAGTAGACTACCATGCTACTGGCCAATGTAAGAGAGAAAGAAGTAGACTACCATGCTACTGGCCAATGTAAGAGAGAAACAAGTAGACTACCATGCTACTGGCCAATGTAAGAGAGAAAGAAGTAGACTACCATGCTACTGGCCAATGTAAGAGAGAAAGAAGTAGACTACCATGCTACTGGCCAATGTAAGAGAGAAAGAAGTAGACTACCATGCTACTGGCCAATGTAAGAGAGAAAAAAGTAGACTACCATGCTACTGGTCAATGTAAGAGAAAGAAGTAGACTAACATGCTACTGGCCAATGTAAGAGAAAGAAGTAGACTACCATGCTACTGGCCAATGTAAGAGAGAAAGAAGTAGACTACCATGCTACTGGCCAATGTAAGAGAGAAAGAAGTAGACTACCATGCTACTGGCCAATGTAAGAGAGAAAAAAGTAGACTACCATGCTACTGGCCAATGTAAGAGAGAAAGAAGTAGACTACCATGCTACTGGCCAATGTAAGAGAGAAAGAAGTAGACTACCATGCTACTGGCCAATGTAAGAGAGAAAAAAGTAGACTACCATGCTACTGGCCAATGTAAGAGAGAAAGAAGTAGACTACCATGCTACTGGCCAATGTAAGAGAGAAAGAAGTAGACTACCATGCTACTGGCCAATGTAAGAGAAAGAAGTAGACTACCATGCTACTGGCCAATGTAAGAGAGAAAAAAGTAGACTACCATGCTACTGGTCAATGTAAGAGAAAGAAGTAGACTAACATGCTACTGGCCAATGTAAGAGAAAGAAGTAGACTACCATGCTACTGGCCAATGTAAGAGAGAAAAAAGTAGACTACCATGCTACTGGCCAATGTAAGAGAGAAATAAGTAGACTACCATGCTACTGGCCAATGTAAGAGAGAAAGAAGTAGACTACCATGCTACTGGCCAATGTAAGAGAGAAAGAAGTAGACTACCATGCTACTGGCCAATGTAAGAGAGAAAGACGTAGACTACCATGCTACTGATCAATATAGGAGAGAAAGAAGTAGACTACCATGCTACTGATCAATATAGGAGAGAAAGAAGTAGACTACCATGCTACTGGCCAATGTAAGAGAGAAAGAAGTAGACTACCATGCTACTGGCCAATGTAAGAGAGAAAAAAGTAGACTACCATGCTACTGGCCAATGTAAGAGAAAGAAGTAGACTACCATGCTACTGGTCAATGTAAGAGAAAGAAGTAGACTACCATGCTACTGGCCAATGTAAGAGAGAAAAAAGTAGACTACCATGCTACTGGCCAATGTATGAGAGAAAGAAGTAGACTACCATGCTACTGGCCAATGTAAGAGAGAAAGAAGTAGACTACCATGCTACTGGCCAATGTAAGAGAGAAAGAAGTAGACTACCATGCTACTGGCCAATGTAAGAGAGAAAGAAGTAGACTACCATGCTACTGGCCAATGTAAGAGAGAAAGAAGTAGACTACCATGCTACTGGTCAATGTAAGAGAAAGAAGTAGACTACCATGCTACTGGCCAATGTAAGAGAGAACAAAGTAGACTACCATGCTACTGGCCAATGTAAGAGAGAAAGAAGTAGACTACCATGCTACTGGCCAATGTAAGAGAGAAAGAAGTAGACTACCATGCTACTGGTCAATGTAAGAGAAAGAAGTAGACTACCATGCTACTGGCCAATGTAAGAGAGAAAGAAGTAGACTACCATGCTACTGGCCAATGTAAGAGAGAAAGAAGTAGACTACCATGCTACTGGCCAATGTAAGAGAGAAAGACGTAGACTACCATGCTACTGATCAATATAGGAGAGAAAGAAGTAGACTACCATGCTACTGGTCAATGTAAGAGAAAGAAGTAGACTACCATGCTACTGGCCAAGGTAAGAGAGAAAGAAGTAGACTACCATGCTACTGGCCAATGTAAGAGAGAAAGAAGTAGACTACCACGCTACTGGCCAATGTAAGAGAGAAAGAAGTAGACTACCATGCTACTGGTCAATGTAAGAGAAAGAAGTAGACTACCATGCTACTGGCCAATGTAAGAGAGAACAAAGTAGACTACCATGCTACTGGCCAATGTAAGAGAGAAAGAAGTAGACTACCATGCTACTGGTCAATGTAAGAGAAAGAAGTAGACTACCATGCTACTGGCCAATGTAAGAGAGAAAGAAGTAGACTACCATGCTACTGGCCAATGTAAGAGAGAAAGAAGTAGACTACCATGCTACTGGCCAATGTAAGAGAGAAAGACGTAGACTACCATGCTACTGATCAATATAGGAGAGAAAGAAGTAGACTACCATGCTACTGATCAATATAGGAGAGAAAGAAGTAGACTACCATGCTACTGGCCAATGTAAGAGAGAAAGAAGTAGACAACCATGCTACTGATCAATATAGGAGAGAAAGAAGTAGACTACCATGCTACTGGTCAATGTAAGAGAAAGAAGTAGACTACCATGCTACTGGCCAATGTAAGAGAGAAAGAAGTAGACTACCATGCTACTGATCAATATAGGAGAGAAAGAAGTAGACTACCATGCTACTGGTCAATGTATGAGAAAGAAGTAGACTACCATGCTACTGGCCAAGGTAAGAGAGAACGAAGTAGACTACCATGCTACTGGCCAATGTAAGAGAGAAAGAAGTAGACTACCATGCTACTGGTCAATGTAAGAGAGAACGAAGTAGACTACCATGCTACTGATCAATATAGGAGAGAAAGAAGTAGACTACCATGCTACTGGCCAATGTAAGAGAGAAAGAAGTAGACTACCATGCTACTGGCCAATGTTGGCGAAAGAAGTAGACTACCATGCTACTGGTCAATGTTGGCGAAAGAAGTAGACTACCATGCTACTGGTCAATGTAAGAGAAAGAAGTAGACTACCATGCTACTGGTCAATGTAAGAGAAAGAAGTAGACTACCATGCTACTGGTCAATGTATGAGAAAGAAGTAGACTACCATGCTACTGGTCAATGTATGAGAAAGAAGTAGACTACCATGCTACTGGTCAATGTATGAGAAAGAAGCAGACTACCATGCTACTGGCCAATGTTGGCGAAAGAAGTAGACTACCATGCTACTGGTCAATGTAAGAGAAAGAAGTAGACTACCATGCTACTGGTCAATGTATGAGAAAGAAGCAGACTACCATGCTACTGGTCA
>NC_136601.1:465097-510097 GCF_910589615.1 Taurulus bubalis
CTGAGAAAGTCCAGACCACAGACTAGAGACTAGAGACTAGACCAGAGACTAGAGACTAGAGACTAGACCAGAGACTAGAGACTAGAGACCAGATATTAGAGACTAGAGACCAGACTAGAGACTAGAGACTAGACTAGAGACCAGACCAGAGACTAGAGACCAGAGACCAGACCAGACCAGAGACTAGAGACTAGAGACCAGACCAGAGACTAGAGACTAGAGACTAGAGACCAGACCAGAGACTAGAGACTAGAGACCAGATATTAGAGACTAGAGACCAGACTAGAGACTAGACTAGAGACCAGACCAGAGACTAGAGAACAGAGACCAGCCCAGACCAGAGACTAGAGACTAGAGACCAGACCAGACCAGACCAGAGACTAGAGACTAGAGACCAGATATTAGAGACTAGAGACCAGACTAGAGACTAGAGACTAGACTAGAGACCAGACTAGAGACTAGAGACCAGACCAGACCAGAGACTAGAGACTAGAGACCAGAGACTAGACCAGAGACCAGAGACTAGACCACAGACTAGAGACTAGAGACCAGAGACCAGAGACTAGAGACTAGAGACCAGAGACTAGAGACTAGAGAACAGAGACCAGAGACCAGAGACTAGACCAGAGACCAGAGACTAGACCATAGACTAGAGACTAGAGACTAGAGACCAGACCAGAGACTAGAGACTAGAGACCAGAGACTAGAGACCAGAGACCAGAGACCAGAGACTAGAGACTAGAGACCAGAGACTAGACCAGAGACTAGACCACAGACTAGAGACTAGAGACTAGAGACCAGAGACCAGAGACTAGAGACCAGAGACCAGAGACCAGAGACAAGAGACTAGAGACTAGAGACCAGAGACCAGAGACCAGAGACCAGAGACAAGATACTAGAGACCAGAGACCAGAGACTAGAGACTAGAGACTAGAGACCAGAGACTAGACCAGAGACTAGAGACCAGACTAGAGACTAGAGACCAGACTAGAGACTAGAGACCAGAAACCAGAAACCAGAGACTAGAGACCAGACCAGAGACTACAGACTAGAGACCAGAGACTACAGACTAGAGACCAGAGACTAGAGACCAGACCAGAGGACTAGAGACCAGAGACTAGAGACCAGAGACTAGAGACCAGAGACTAGAGACTAGAGACCAGGGACCAGAGACTAGAGACCAGACCAGAGACTAGAGACTAGAGACCAGACTAGAGACTAGACTAGAGGACCAGGCCCAGAGACTAGAGACTAGAGGACCAGACCAGACCAGAGACTAGAGACCAGAGGACCAGACCAGAGACCAGAGACTAGAGACCATCCCGATGAGGCTGCTTAAAGAAGTGTTGCCTTTAGTTCGTGCCTCCCCTATATTCATCAGTGTCTGTTCTGCATCCGTTAGTATTACCTTTAGAGTCTTCAGGACTATCAGTATGTTTGGCTCTGAGCTCTCTTCCTCTTCCTCCTCGTCTTCATCTTGCTCTTTTAAAACGTCGTCATATTACATACATACATGACATGTTCTCTGCATGTAACCATCACATCAGTGCAGGAGCCGTGTCGCTGCTGTGGGGGTTCAGGTCTTTGCTCAAGGACTCTTCCACATGCGGACCATGGGCTGAGCGGTGATGGAACCCTGAACCTCGTGGTGCCAGAACCACCACTCACCCCCTGGGCTACTCCTCCTCCTCCTCCTCCTCGTCTTCCTCCAGCAGGTTAATGACTTGTTGATCAAACAGAGGCTTAGCTTGAGTCTGATTGGTCCTCTGAGTGTCAGTCGGGGGCGGGGCAGGTAGTTGAGTGACAGCTGGTGAGATAAGAACGTCCAATAACAACGTGTTCCCTCAGAGAACCAAGAGGACTCATTGTCTGAACTAAAGTTACTGATATTCATTATGATACACTTTTAAAGTTTAAAGAACATGTCAACATTAATATTTGTCTCAGTTCAGTACACATGTGTGATACATTCCTGTTTAATAAAGATATCACCGTCAATACTAAAGTCTTCCTCTTTTTAAGATTATTCTGGCTCTTTTTTGGGGGAAATTCAACCTTTATTATTGTTATTATTATTATTTGTATTATTAACAATAATGTCATCATTGTTTCTGTTGTTATTTCCATCATTATGTATTCATTGGACTCTGTTCTCCTAAGATCTCCAACTGAGCTGCTGCTGTGGAGCAGATTGCTGCGAGCCAGAGGTCAAAGGTCAATGGCTAAAGGTGGCTCTGTGACCTTGAGGTGGCTGCTCCGGCTGACCTGGGGTCCGTGCTGAGGGGTAAGTGTGTCTGCTGTCGCCTCGGGGCCTCAAGCGGCCCTCTGAAGCTCTGGAGCTCTGATCTGATCCCGGATCAGATCAGAGCTCCAGAGCTGAAAGAAGTTTAACATCACGTCTCCATTCAAAGCAGGAAGCTCACAGGAGCTCACTATACAGCCCACCCAGTCCTTGCATGGATCATAGTCTCCTGGTGATATAGTTATGTTACCAGTCCTTGTATGGATCATAGTCCCCTGGTGATATAGTGATGTAGATGTGTGTGTCGTCTGCATAATGGTAACACACTGTGTTGTTCATCGTGAGCAGTGGCAACATGTAGGTGTGAACAGAAGAGGCCCCAGTATTGAGCCTTGAGGAACACCACATGTCATCCTAGTCAGCTCTGATGTGTAATTAACTACCAACACAAAGTATTGTCCTTCTAGGAGGATTCACACCAGTTAAGTGCTGCAGAGAGTCTACCGGTCTGTGTAGCAGTATGTCATGATCCACCATGTGGAATGCAGTACTGATATATATATATATATATATATATATATATATATATATATATATATATATATACTCACTGAGATCCAGTAATACTGAGACTGCAGTTCTGCATCAGTCTGTGTTTAAGTGTCGTTGAAAACCGTAAGAGCAGTTTCAGTTCAGTAGAAACAGTAGAGACAATAGAGACAGTAGAGACAGTAGAAACCTTACAAAGCTGTATACAGCTGACATAATTTTATTGTCTCCTCTTCTTATTCCTCCTCCTCTCCTTCCTCTTCTTCCTCCTCCTCCTCTTCCTCTTCTTTCTCCTCCTCAATCCTCTCCATCCTCCTCCTCCTCTCCTCCTCACCCTCCTCCTCTCCTCCTCCTCCTTCTCCTCATCCTCCATCCTCCTCCTCTTCTCCTCCTCCTCCTCCTCTTCCTCCATCCTATCCATCCTCCTCCGCCTTCTCCTCCATCCTCCTCCTCCTCTCCTCCTCCTCTTCCTCCATCCTATCCATCCTCCATCTTCCTCCTCACCTCCTCCTCCTCCTCCATCCTCCTCCTCCTTCTCTCCTCCTCCATCTTCCTCCTCCTCCTCTTCCTCCATCCTATCCATCCTCCTCCTCCGCCTTCTCCTCCATCCTCCTCCTCCTCCTTCTCTCCTCCTCCTCCTCTTCCTCCATCCTAGCCATCCTCCATCCTCCTCCTCCTCCATCCTCCTCCTCCTTCTCTCCTCCTCCATCTTCCTCCTCCACCTCCTCCTCCTCCTCATCCTCCATCCTTTTCCTCCTGCTCCTCCATCCTCCTCCTCCTTCTCTCCTCCATCTTCCTCCTCCTCCTCCTCCTCCTCTTCTCACAATAGAACCTTCCTGAGCTCATTATGAGGCTGCAGGTGTTCGGCGGCAGTTAATCCGCTCAATTAGTGCACGGACTCGTGCACATCAACAATAACCAGAGTCAACACCAGAGAGTTCATAGGAGGAGGAGGAGGAGGAGGAGGAGGAGGAGGAGGAGGAGAAGAGGAGGAGGAGGAGGAGGAGGAAGAAGAGGAGGATGGAGAGGATGGAGAGGAGGAAGAGGAGGAGGAGGAGGACGATGGAGAGGATGGAGAGGAGGAAGAGGAGGAGGAGGAAGAGGATGGAGAGGAGGAGGATGAAGAAGTAGAAGATGAAGATGATAATAATAAAGATAATAATTATAACAATGATGATTATGAGGATAATAATAATAATAATAATGATAATAATAAAGATATTACAAATAATTATAATAGTGATGATGATAATAATGATATTAATAATATACATTAAAGTTGTCACTTTGAGTTTCTTCTGTTTGTCTGTGACTTTAAGTTTATTGTCTTATATAAATAAAGTTTATTAATATGATCTTTATTATAAATATATATTATCAATTGTACATTCATATCTATTTTATATTTTGATAATGCTTTGATATTTTGATATGCTGTTTAACATATATATATATATATATATATATATATATATATAATAAACAAGCCTTTTGTCTGCTACTGATGACGTCATGAATAAGAGAAACAGTCATAGTTATTTTCATAGAAACGTTATAACTTTATTTGTTTTGCAGTAAATAGAATAAAAATCTCTTTATGTACAAAATACAGATTTCAAGAGGAAACAAAACGAGTGAAATAAATAAAATAAAATCATCAATAACTACGGGGGGCATGATGCACGCGCACGCGCTCATCTCTCTGGCACGCGCTCATCTCTCTGGCAAAGTGCGGGTTGTGGAGACAAATACAAAAAACTACAGAAGAAGAAAAGTTGTTCTCCTCAACACGTGGGAATAAAATGAATGAGCTCAGTAAATAAGTAAATAAGGCAAGCAGTGATTCTGTCCTGTGTCCTCTCTCCTCTGTCCTCTCTCCTCTGTCCTCTCTCCTCTGTCCTCTCTTCTCTCTCATCTGTCCCCGGTACCGGTACCGTCCCCGACGGGAGTGGGTCTCTGCCGGTCAGTAGACGCCCGGCGCGAAGCTACGGAAGCCGAACAGCGCGTCCTGCGGCCGGTAGCCGTAGTCCTCGGTGGCGGCGGGGCTGCCCGGGCTGGAGGCGCAGTAGGACGGGGAGGACGAGGACGAAGAGCCGCTGGAGCTCCAGGAGGAGCCGGCGTCGCTGCCGGGGCTCGGCGCGTCTCCGAGGCGCGCGGAGCCCAGCAGCAGAGGCGCGTCCCCGAGGCGCGCGGAGCCCAGCAGCAGAGGCGCGTCCCCGGGCTTCCCCGCCTGCAGGTCCGCGATGCGGATGGTCTCCGACAGAGCCCAGATGTAGTTGTGCGCGAAGCGCAGGGTCTCGATCTTGGTGAGCTTGGTCTCGTCCGGGAAGTCCGGCAGGACGTCCCGCAGCGCGTCGAGCGCGTCGTTCAGGTTGTGCATGCGGCTGCGCTCCCGGTCGTTGGCCTTCACGCGCCGGTTCTTCTTCACCACGTGCACGGTGCCCGGGCCGCGGCCGCGGCGCCGCTTCTTCTGCTGCGGCTGCTCGGGCTCCGGGGACGCGGAGCGCGCGCTCCCGCGGGAGTCGCAGTCGTCGGAGTCCGGGAAGAAGTCGCAGCTGTTGCTGTCGATGTCCGAGTACACGGAGTCCATGGTGCGGGTCTGCGGTCTGCGGGGCGAGAGAGAGCGTCAGGACCCGCTGCGTGCGTGCGTGTGTGTGTGTGTGTGTGAGAGAGAGAGCGAGCGCGGGCACGCGCGGGGACTTACCTGAGTCAGTAACGAGTCTGGAGCAGCACGAGCGGCACGCGCCTCTTCGCGTCCTTTGGTGTGATGAGCTCGTGAGCCGCTGAGCCGCTGAGCCTGGCACACGACCGGCCTGCGCGCGCTTATATAGGGGGAGGACGACCCGGGTCCCGGGGCCCCCCACCAGACCCCCTCCCGGACCCGGCCCCGTGCCGCGGGAGCTGCTCATTAACATAATGGCGCCTGCGGTGTTTGCGCACAGAGAAGCGTGCCGGTAATCACGGGCAGCCAATCAGAGCCGGCGGCTGGCCACGCGAGCCGCACGCACGAGCCGCACGCACGAGCCCCCACCCTGTGAGGCAGAAAGACCAAACCCACCTTCAGTTCACCCGAAACATAAAAGAGAGAAAGAAGGAAGAAAGAATAGTCAGGAGGACCCCCACCGGCGGGGACACGCTCCGGAGGGTCCGGATCCTGATCCTCCTCCTCCGGACCCTGATCCTCTCCGGATCCTGATCCTGATCCTGATCCTCATCCGGATCCTGATCCTGATCCTGATCCTCATCCTGGTCCTGATCCTGATCCTGATCCTCTTCCTCTTCCTCATCCTCATCCTCATCCTCTCCGAGAGACAAATATCATTCACCTCTCAAAGTTTATAAAGTTGAAACTTTCATTTTCTTTAAAATGTAAATATATGAAGTTACAACTTCAAATTTTTCTCAGTGACTCTTATTCTGAAAGATACGAATTACTTCACAATAAAAGCATTTAGCACAAAACAAACGAAACACTGAGAAGTCAGAGAATATGATATCATATTGTTTCATATTATATTGTATTATATATATATATATATATATATATATTATATATTATATATCCACATATGATATATATATATATATATATATATATATATATATATATATATATATATATATATATAAAACCCTAACCCTAACACATGTATGTATTTCTATATATATATTCAGTTTTGGAGATCTTGTGTTATAAATGGAACAGGACCCACAACGGAGCCTTGTGGAACTCCATCAGGCTTTTTGAGATGAATTAACTGTAACATTCAGATCAGAACCGCCATCTGATCAATGAGTCCAGATCCTCATGAGTTCAGATCCTCATGAGTCCAGATCCTGATCTTTGCTGTGTGCAGGCAGAGTGATATGAACTGTTTCGCTTCATGAAGTCTGGCTTTTAGTTTGTCTTTTCATGTGTTCGTCAGCAGTAGACCAGTACCCCAGTAGACCAGTAGACCAGTAGACCAGTACCCCAGTAGACCAGTAGACCAGTACCCTAGTAGACCAGTAGACCAGTAGACCAGTACCCCAGTAGACCAGTAGACCAGTACCCCAGTAGACCAGTAGACCAGTAGACCAGTACCCCAGTAGACCAGTAGACCAGTACCCTAGTAGACCAGTAGACCAGTAGACCAGTACCCCAGTAGACCAGTAGACCAGTACCCCAGTAGACCAGTAGACCAGTAGACCAGTACCCCAGTAGACCAGTACCCCAGTAGACCAGTAGACCAGTAGACCAGTACCCCAGTAGACCAGTAAACCAGTAGACCAGTAGACCAGTAGACCGGTACCCCAGTAGACCAGTAGACCAGTACCCCAGTAGACCAGTAGACCAGTAGACCAGTAAACCAGTAGACCAGTAGACCAGTAGACCAGTACCCCAGTAGACCAGTAGACCAGTAGACCAGTACCCCAGTACCCCAGTAAACCAGTAGACCAGTAGACCAGTACCCCAGTAGACCAGTAGACCAGTAGACCAGTAGACCAGTAGACCAGCGCCCCAGTAGACCAGTAGACCAGTAGACCAGTAGACCAGTACCCCAGTAGACCAGTAGACCAGTAGACCAGTACCCCAGTACCCCAGTAAACCAGTAGACCAGTAGACCAGTACCCCAGTAGACCAGTAGACCAGTACCCCAGTACCCCAGTAAACCAGTAGACCAGTAGACCAGTACCCCAGTAGACCAGTAGACCAGTAGACCAGTAGACCAGCGCCCCAGTAGACCAGTAGACCAGTACCCCAGTAGACCAGTAGACCAGTACCCCAGTAGACCAGGAGACCAGTAGACCAGTAGACCAGTTGACCAGTACCCCAGTAGACCAGTAGACCAGTAGACCAGTACCCCAGTAGACCAGTAGACCAGTACCCCAGTAGACCAGGAGACCAGTAGACCAGTCGACCAGTAGACCAGCGCCCCAGTAGACCAGTAGACCAGTACCCCAGTAGACCAGTACCCCAGTAGACCAGGAGACCAGTAGACCAGTCGACCAGTAGACCAGTACCCCAGTAGACCAGTAGACCAGTAGACCAGTACCCCAGTAGATCAGGAGACCAGTAGACCAGTAGACCAGTTGACCAGTACCCCAGTAGACCAGTAGACCAGTAGACCAGTAGACTAGTAGACCAGTCGACCAGTAGACCAGTACCCCAGTAGACCAGTAGACCAGTACCCCAGTAGACCAGTAGACCAGTACCCCAGTAGACCAGTAGACCAGTAGACCAGTACCCCAGTAGACCAGTAGACCAGTACCCCAGTAGACCAGTAGACCAGTAGACCAGTACCCCAGTAGACCAGTAGACCAGTAGACCAGTACCCCAGTAGACCAGTAGACCAGTACCCCAGTACCCCAGTAGACCAGTAGACCAGTACCCCAGTAGACCAGTAGACCAGTAGACCAGTACCCCAGTAGACCAGTAGACCAGTACCCTAGTAGACCAGTAGACCAGTAGACCAGTACCCCAGTAGACCAGTAGACCAGTACCCCAGTAGACCAGTAGACCAGTAGACCAGTACCCCAGTAGACCAGTACCCCAGTAGACCAGTAGACCAGTAGACCAGTACCCCAGTAGACCAGTAAACCAGTAGACCAGTAGACCAGTAGACCGGTACCCCAGTAGACCAGTAGACCAGTACCCCAGTAGACCAGTAGACCAGTAGACCAGTAAACCAGTAGACCAGTAGACCAGTAGACCAGTACCCCAGTAGACCAGTAGACCAGTAGACCAGTACCCCAGTACCCCAGTAAACCAGTAGACCAGTAGACCAGTACCCCAGTAGACCAGTAGACCAGTAGACCAGTAGACCAGTAGACCAGCGCCCCAGTAGACCAGTAGACCAGTAGACCAGTAGACCAGTACCCCAGTAGACCAGTAGACCAGTAGACCAGTACCCCAGTACCCCAGTAAACCAGTAGACCAGTAGACCAGTACCCCAGTAGACCAGTAGACCAGTACCCCAGTACCCCAGTAAACCAGTAGACCAGTAGACCAGTACCCCAGTAGACCAGTAGACCAGTAGACCAGTAGACCAGCGCCCCAGTAGACCAGTAGACCAGTACCCCAGTAGACCAGTAGACCAGTACCCCAGTAGACCAGGAGACCAGTAGACCAGTAGACCAGTTGACCAGTACCCCAGTAGACCAGTAGACCAGTAGACCAGTACCCCAGTAGACCAGTAGACCAGTACCCCAGTAGACCAGGAGACCAGTAGACCAGTCGACCAGTAGACCAGCGCCCCAGTAGACCAGTAGACCAGTACCCCAGTAGACCAGTACCCCAGTAGACCAGGAGACCAGTAGACCAGTCGACCAGTAGACCAGTACCCCAGTAGACCAGTAGACCAGTAGACCAGTACCCCAGTAGATCAGGAGACCAGTAGACCAGTAGACCAGTTGACCAGTACCCCAGTAGACCAGTAGACCAGTAGACCAGTAGACTAGTAGACCAGTCGACCAGTAGACCAGTACCCCAGTAGACCAGTAGACCAGTACCCCAGTAGACCAGTAGACCAGTACCCCAGTAGACCAGTAGACCAGTAGACCAGTACCCCAGTAGACCAGTAGACCAGTACCCCAGTAGACCAGTAGACCAGTAGACCAGTACCCCAGTAGACCAGTAGACCAGTAGACCAGTACCCCAGTAGACCAGTAGACCAGTACCCCAGTACCCCAGTAGACCAGTAGACCAGTACCCCAGTAGACCAGTAGACCAGTAGACCAGTAGACCAGGAGACCAGTAGACCAGTAGACCAGGAGACCAGTAGACCAGTAGACCAGTACCCCAGTACCCCAGTAGACCAGTAGACCAGTACCCCAGTAGACCAGTAGACCAGTAGACCAGGAGACCAGTACCCCAGTAGACCAGTAGACCAGTAGACCAGTACCCCAGTAGACCAGTAGACCAGTAGACCAGTACCCCAGTAGACCAGTAGACCAGTACCCCAGTAGACCAGTAGACCAGTAGACCAGTAGACCAGTAGACCAGCGCCCCACCAGCATCCAGGCCGGTCCAACTGCCCTGAAGTGTTTTTTAAAGACATCTTTATGAGAAACTTTCATTATTCTCCTCTTGTGTGAGCTCACAGAGACCTGCAGGGGGGTCATTTATAAATAATTACACAATGTTTAGTCTGCAGCTTTATAAAATATATAATATATCACGAGTAATATATCAAACGATTAGAGCTCGATTGTTCCTTTGTGTCCTTTCAGCCTCTCGGCCCAACTCGCTCCTTTGTGGCCTTCTGCTCGCTTTCTTATTCTAATGCTGAGCCCACCAATCACGAGGGGGGAGGGGGGGAGGCCACGCCCCTTCTTCTCTCTGCTTTCAGACTGGGGGCGAGGCCACGCCCCCTTCTTCTTCTCTCTGCCTCCACACCAACAAGGAAGAAATAAGTTGGAAAACAAAAAAGGGTTTTTCTGTTTTAAAGTTTTAAAGCAACAAAGAGCTCTGTAACTCTCAGAGGTTCCCTGAACTCATCGCCTGCTGGAGGACCAGTGAAGATGCTGCTGCTGTTGTTGTTGTTGTTGTTGTTTGTGAGTTTAGAAGTTTCATTTCATGTCTTTCTTCCAGAGCTTTCATCTCTGATGAAGAGGACAGTCTGTGTTTCTATTGGCTGAGAGAGGATAGTCTCTCAGTGACGTTTTACTTCATAATAACCTCATTCAGGTATTTCAAATAAATTAACTAACAAATGTTTGAATATTATTACTGGATTAGAACTGAAATTGTGCTTCCTGCATACTCCCTGTGGCGCGTCACGTCTCTACTGAAGCTTAGACCATGTCTCTACTGAAGCTCAGACCCCGTCTCTACTGAAGCTCAAAACCCCGTCTCTACTGAAGCTTAGACCATGTCTCTACTGAAGCTTAGACCATGTCTCTACTGAAGCTCAGACCCCGTCTCTACTGAAGCTCAGACCATGTCTCTACTGAAGCTTAGACCCTGTCTCTACTGAAGCTCAGACCCCGTCTCTACTGAAGCTCAAAACCCCGTCTCTACTGAAGCTTAGACCATGTCTCTACTGAAGCTTAGACCCCGTCCCTACTGAAGCTTAGACCATGTCTCTACTGAAGCTTAGACCATGTCTCTACTGAAGCTCAGACCCTGTCTCTACTGAAGCTCAGACCATGTCTCTACTGAAGCTTAGACCCTGTCTCTACTGAAGCTCAGACCCCGTCTCTACTGAAGCTTAGACCCTGTCTCTACTGAAGCTTAGACCCCGTCTCTACTGAAGCTCAGACCCCGTCTCTACTGAAGCTCAGACCCCGTCTCTACTGAAGCTCAGACCCCGTCTCTACTGAAGCTTAGACCCCGTCTCTACTGAAGCTTAGACCATGTCTCTACTGAAGCTCAGACCATGTCTCTACTGAAGCTCAGACCCCGTCTCTACTGAAGTTTAGACCATGTCTCTACTGAAGCTTAGACCATGTCTCTACTGAAGCTTAGACCCCGTCCCTACTGAAGCTTAGACCATGTCTCTACTGAAGCTTAGACCATGTCTCTACTGAAGCTCAGACCATGTCTCTACTGAAGCTTAGACCCTGTCTCTACTGAAGCTCAGACCCTGTCTCTACTGAAGCTTAGACCCTGTCTCTACTGAAGCTTAGACCCCGTCTCTACTGAAGCTCAGACCCCGTCTCTACTGAAGCTTAGACCCCGTCTCTACTGAAGCTCAAACCCCGTCTCTACTGAAGCTTAGACCCCGTCTCTACTGAAGCTTAGACCATGTCTCTACTGAAGCTTAGACCATGTCTCTACTGAAGCTCAGATCCCGTCTCTACTGAAGCTCAGACCATGTCTCTACTGAAGCTCAGACCACGTCTCTACTGAAGCTTAGACCCCGTCCCTACTGAAGCTTAGACCATGTCTCTACTGAAGCTTAGACCATGTCTCTACTGAAGCTTAGACCCCGTCCCTACTGAAGCTTAGACCATGTCTCTACTGAAGCTTAGACCATGTCTCTACTGAAGCTCAGACCATGTCTCTACTGAAGCTTAGACCCTGTCTCTACTGAAGCTCAGACCCCGTCTCTACTGAAGCTTAGACCCTGTCTCTACTGAAGCTTAGACCCCGTCTCTACTGAAGCTCAGACCCCGTCTCTACTGAAGCTTAGACCCCGTCTCTACTGAAGCTCAAACCCCATCTCTACTGAAGCTTAGACCCCGTCTCTACTGAAGCTTAGACCATGTCTCTACTGAAGCTCAGACCATGTCTCTACTGAAGCTTAGACCATGTCTCTACTGAAGCTTAGACCCTGTCTCTACTGAAGCTCAGACCCCGTCTCTACTGAAGCTTAGACCCCGTCTCTACTGAAGCTTAGACCATGTCTCTACTGAAGCTTAGACCCCGTCTCTACTGAAGCTTAGACCCGTCTCTACTGAAGCTTAGACCATGTCTCTACTGAAGCTTAGACCATGTCTCTACTGAAGCTTAGACCATGTCTCTACTGAAGCTCAGACCCCGTCTCTACTGAAGCTCAGACCATGTCTCTACTGAAGCTTAGACCCTGTCTCTACTGAAGCTCAGACCCCGTCTCTACTGAAGCTCAAAACCCCGTCTCTACTGAAGCTTAGACCATGTCTCTACTGAAGCTTAGACCCCGTCCCTACTGAAGCTTAGACCATGTCTCTACTGAAGCTTAGACCATGTCTCTACTGAAGCTCAGACCCTGTCTCTACTGAAGCTCAGACCATGTCTCTACTGAAGCTTAGACCCTGTCTCTACTGAAGCTCAGACCCCGTCTCTACTGAAGCTTAGACCCTGTCTCTACTGAAGCTTAGACCCCGTCTCTACTGAAGCTCAGACCCCGTCTCTACTGAAGCTCAGACCCCGTCTCTACTGAAGCTCAG
Source organism: Taurulus bubalis (assembly GCF_910589615.1). NCBI lineage: Eukaryota > Metazoa > Chordata > Actinopteri > Perciformes > Cottidae > Taurulus > Taurulus bubalis. The sequence goes on from NC_136601.1 coordinate 477,741, forward strand.
ACCCCGTCTCTACTGAAGCTTAGACCCCGTCTCTACTGAAGCTTAGACCATGTCTCTACTGAAGCTCAGACCATGTCTCTACTGAAGCTCAGACCCCGTCTCTACTGAAGTTTAGACCATGTCTCTACTGAAGCTTAGACCATGTCTCTACTGAAGCTTAGACCCCGTCCCTACTGAAGCTTAGACCATGTCTCTACTGAAGCTCAGACCATGTCTCTACTGAAGCTTAGACCCTGTCTCTACTGAAGCTCAGACCCTGTCTCTACTGAAGCTTAGACCCTGTCTCTACTGAAGCTTAGACCCCGTCTCTACTGAAGCTCAGACCCCGTCTCTACTGAAGCTTAGACCCCGTCTCTACTGAAGCTCAAACCCCGTCTCTACTGAAGCTTAGACCCCGTCTCTACTGAAGCTTAGACCATGTCTCTACTGAAGCTTAGACCATGTCTCTACTGAAGCTCAGACCCCGTCTCTACTGAAGCTCAGACCATGTCTCTACTGAAGCTCAGACCACGTCTCTACTGAAGCTTAGACCCCGTCCCTACTGAAGCTTAGACCATGTCTCTACTGAAGCTTAGACCATGTCTCTACTGAAGCTTAGACCATGTCTCTACTGAAGCTTAGACCCCGTCCCTACTGAAGCTTAGACCATGTCTCTACTGAAGCTTAGACCATGTCTCTACTGAAGCTCAGACCATGTCTCTACTGAAGCTTAGACCCTGTCTCTACTGAAGCTCAGACCCCGTCTCTACTGAAGCTTAGACCCTGTCTCTACTGAAGCTTAGACCCCGTCTCTACTGAAGCTCAGACCCCGTCTCTACTGAAGCTTAGACCCCGTCTCTACTGAAGCTCAGACCCTGTCTCTACTGAAGCTCAGACCCCGTCTCTACTGAAGCTTAGACCATGTCTCTACTGAAGCTCAGACCATGTCTCTACTGAAGCTTAGACTCTGTCTCTACTGAAGCTTAGACCCCGTCTCTACTGAAGCTTAGACCCCGTCTCTACTGAAGCTTAGACCCCGTCTCTACTGAAGCTTAGACCATGTCTCTACTGAAGCTTAGACCATGTCTCTACTGAAGCTTAGACCCCGTCTCTACTGAAGCTTAGACCACATCTCTACTGAAGCTTAGACCCTGTCTCTACTGAAGCTTAGACCACATCTCTACTGAAGCTCAGACCACGTCTCTACTGAAGCTTAGACCCTGTCTCTACTGAAGCTTAGACCACATCTCTACTGAAGCTCAGACCACGTCTCTACTGAAGCTTAGACCCTGTCTCTACTGAAGCTTAGACCACATCTCTACTGAAGCTTAGACCCTGTCTCTACTGAAGCTTAGACCACATCTCTACTGAAGCTCAGACCACGTCTCTACTGAAGCTTAGACCACATCTCTACTGAAGCTTAGAGCATGTCTCTACTGAAGCTTAGACCACGTCTCTACTGAAGCTTAGACCCCGTCTCTACTGAAGCTTTGACCACGTCTCTACTGAAGCTTAGACCACGTCTCTACTGAAGCTTAGACCCCATCTCTACTGAAGTTTAGACCACGTCTCTACTGAAGCTTAGACCCCGTCTCTACTGAAGCTTTGACCACGTCTCTACTGAAGGTTAGACCACATCTCTACTGAAGTTTAGACCACGTCTCTACTGAAGGTTAGACCACATCTCTACTGAAGTTTAGACCACATCTCTACTGAAGCTTAGACCACTTCTCTACTGAAGCTTAGACCACGTCTCTACTGAAGATCAGACCGGCATCATGCAGGAGGACTTTTGGGCAGATTGCATCATGGAGTCACAACAGCTTTCTCTCACACAGCGAACAGCACAGAATGGGCATGTCTTCTGGTCCACGACGAGGCCGGTCACCGAAACTCACAAATAACACAACTGAAGATCACATGGGTCTTGAGATGGTCCCTGAACACAACTGAAGATCACACGGGTCTTGAGATGGTCCCTGAACACAACTGAAGTGGATCACATGAATAGTTCATAAAGGCTGAAAGCGAGTGTTTACAGCACATGAACGATGTCATGTTGGGGATGCCATGAGCACATGTACAGCACATGTGGAGTCATTAGTCCAAATAGTTTGAATGTTAAGAGCATTGAACAACAAACCACGCCCCTAAGAGGTTGATTGGTTGATGTCTATAGACGCAGTGGGACATCAGAAGTCTTTCAGCCAGTCATGATGCGTTTGGTCTGACTCTGATGCCGCGTGGAGGAACTAACAAGAAAGGGTTTTCACTCAATTCAAAATGGCGGAACATCTAAGTAGGCGGAGCTTATGGGTCTGAGAGGCTTTTTGTAGAGCAGGTGGAGATGGTTTCCTTTTGCTGATTTAAAAATACATTTCAATGAAGACAATCTCATATTTAACGTGTTCAAGAGTTTTTATTCTCTATCAAAAATATCTTATTTTCAGTTAAATCAAGTGTTTGTGTTGTTGAAACTTGTGTGTGTGTGTGTGTGTGTGTGTGTGTGTGTGTGTGTGTGTGTGTGTGTGTGTGTGTGTGTGTGTGTGTGTGTGTGTGTGTGCAGCTAAATGAAGAGGAGTAGAAAAGTAGAAAGGACAAAAAGAAAGCAGCAGAGTGAGAGGTCTGTCCGGGTGAAGCTCTGACAGGATTAAGTCTCAGGACACGAGATGTGATTGAATATCAATGAAGTGAAACACGTGAGAAAATAACACACACACACACACACACACACACACACACACACACACACACAAGAAAAGAAGAAGCTGGAGGATTTTGGAGGAAAGGCAGGAAACAAAAAGAAGATTAATCTGAATAATCCTGCAGAAAAATGAGCCGATATTTAATAACTTGAGAAGCTCCAAGTCGTCATGAACAGTTGATTTTATTTATGCTTTATTATTTATTTATGATTCTCTCTTCCTCTGCGTTCAGGAACACAACAAACATTCTGTTCATAAACCTTCAGCCACTAATAGATATGGAAGTCCTTCCTTCCTCCCGCTGCCGTCAGGCTGCACAACAAGCTGAGCTCACAGTAAAACACTTTAACGTGCATTATGAAATACACTTAAATACGTGTTTTTATTCCATCTGTATATTTATTATTGCTATTGTGTTCTTCTTTACTGCTTATTTATATTACTTGATGTTGTATTTACTGTGTCTCTGTGTGCACTGCTGCTGTAATCCTGCAATCTCCACTAATAAAGGATTATTTTATTGTATCTTATTTTATGGTTTAAATCCCCACGATGAGATCAAAGCTGTCCTAGTGAACAGGTCTCTGTTTCACCCCTGAGGATTCATCCGCCGCTGAAAGTTGTCCCCAGAAGTCTCTCTGTCCTCCTCATGTTAAGGTGGAGCAGAACGTGTTAAGGTGGAGCAGAATGTGTTAAGGTGAAACAGAACGTGTTAAGGTGGAACAGAATGTGTTAAGGTGAAACAGAACGTGTTAAGGTGGAGCAGAACGTGTTAAGGTGGAGCAGAACGTGTTAAGGTGGAGCAGAACGTGTTAAGGTGAAACAGAATGTGTTAAGGTGGAGCAGAACATGTTAAGGTGGAGCAGAACGTGTTAAGGTGGAGCAGAATGTGTTAAGGTGAAACAGAACGTGTTAAGGTGAAACAGAACGTGTTAAGTTGGAGCAGAATGTGTTAAGGTGAAACAGAACGTGTTAAGGTGAAACAGAACATGTTAAGGTGGAGCAGAACGTGTTAAGGTGAAACAGAACATGTTAAGGTGGAGCTGAACGTGTTAAGGTGGAGCAGAAAGTGTTAAGGTGGAGCAGAATGTGCTAAGGTGAAACAGAATGTGTTAAGGTGAAACAGAACGTGTTAAGGTGGAGCAGAACGTGTTAAGGTGAAACTGAACGTGTTAAGGTGGAGCAGAACGTGTTAAGGTGGAGCAGAACGTGTTAAGGTGGAGCAGAACGTGTTAAGGTGAAACAGAATGTGTTAAGGTGGAGCAGAACATGTTAAGGTGGAGCAGAACGTGTTAAGGTGGAGCAGAATGTGTTAAGGTGAAACAGAACGTGTTAAGGTGAAACAGAACGTGTTAAGTTGGAGCAGAATGTGTTAAGGTGAAACAGAACGTGTTAAGGTGAAACAGAACATGTTAAGGTGGAGCAGAACGTGTTAAGGTGGAGCAGAATGTGTTAAGGTGAAACAGAACGTGTTAAGGTGAAACAGAACGTGTTAAGGTGGAGCAGAACGTGTTAAGGTGGAGCAGAATGTGTTAAGGTGAAACAGAACGTGTTAAGATGGAGCAGAATGTGTTAAGGTGAAACAGAACGTGTTAAGTTGGAGCAGAACATGTTAAGGTGAAACTGAACGTGTTAAGATGGAGCAGAATGTGTTAAGGTGAAACAGAACGTGTTAAGATGGAGCAGAATGTGTTAAGGTGAAACAGAACGTGTTAAGTTGGAGCAGAACATGTTAAGGTGAAACTGAACGTGTTAAGATGGAGCAGAATGTGTTAAGGTGAAACAGAACGTGTTAAGATGGAGCAGAATGTGTTAAGGTGAAACAGAACGTGTTAAGATGGAGCAGAATGTGTTAAGGTGAAACAGAACGTGTTAAGTTGGAGCAGAACGTGTTAAGGTGAAACAGAACATGTTAAGGTGGAGCAGAACGTGTTAAGGTGGAGCAGAACGTGTTAAGGTGAAACAGAACGTGTTAAGTTGGAGCAGAATGTGTTAAGGTGAAACAGAACGTGTTAAGGTGGAGCTGAACGTGTTAAGGTGGAGCAGACGCTGCGTGGCGTTGCCAGGAGCCGCCGTCCAGACGGACCCTTTGTGGCCCCTTTGTGGCCCTCGTGTTCATGTTGGGAAACCGGAGGTAAGTTATGACCCTCAGCAAACACACCAGGACAAGTGAAAAGGAAGCTGCTGCTCCCAGAATGCAACAGCAGATTGATGGAGGCGGAGACGTCTGCATTCAGGAGGCTGATTGACGGCCACGTTCCTTCAGATTAAAACCTTCCTGAACAACAAGAGACGGGAAGAGATCCATGAGGGGGGGAAGAGAGGAGAGGAGGAGGAGGGAGTGAGAGCTGGAGGAAGAGGAGCAGGAGGGAGAGGAGAGGGATAAGGAAGAGGAAGAGGAGGAGGAGGAAGAGGAGCAGGAGGCCTCAGCAGCTTTCAGGACTTTGTTCCAGAAGACCTGAGCGCTGTCGTCTAGTTCTGACACCTGCAGGTTGTTGGTTCTAGCAGATCAAACATATTCAGAAATGACTTACTGTGGCGCAATGAACCTGTTTAGCACTGAATATATGTTGAAGATAAAACAATGAGGTTCAACCTGTGGAAGCAGAATGAGATGTGGTCAGGTTGTGTTGCATTAGAGGAGCGGTGCGCTGCTTTCCTCTACACATCTTATTAAACGGGTTGTAATTAATGCTCAATGTTGAGCTGAGATCTGTTCTGATGAGAGACAACAGCAGAGAGGCGTGTTCTCATGTTCACGGGGAGAGAGGTCGTCCTGAAACCATGAGGTCGCCGGTTCGATCCCTGGTCTCTCCTTAGTTCACATGTCTCTGAGACCCCAACCCTTAACTGAGGATGGTAAAATGCAGAGAATAATTTCTCCACTGTGGGATTAATAAAAGGTTATTAAAATCAACAAAAAGCAAAGCATCTCCCCCTGCGCCCACCTGTAATACCTCCGCGCCCCACTAGAGGGACGCGCCCCACAGTTTGAGAACCTATGACCTAAACCATCCAGTGCTTTGTGAACCAGCAGCAGGATGTAAAGTCACTTCTCTGTGGGACAGGAAGCAGAGCAAAGACCTCAGAACCACTTCCTGGTCTTAGTGAGGACTCGAGACAGGAGTCCGGTCTACATGTGTCCACAGGGACCTGAACGCACCATGACAGGAGTCCTATCTACATGTGTCCACAGGGACCTGAACGCACCGTGACAGGAGTCCGGTCTACATGTGTCCACAGGGACCTGAATGCACCATGACAGGAGTCCTATCTACATGTGTCCACAGGGACCTGAACGCACCATGACAGGAGTCCGGTCTACATGTGTCCACGGGGACCTGAACGCACCGTGACAGGAGTCCGGTCTACATGTGTCCACAGGGACCTGAACGCACCATGACAGGAGTCCTGTCTACATGTGTCCACAGGGACCTGAACGCACCATGACAGGAGTCCGGTCTACATGTGTCCACGGGGACCTGAACGCACCATGACAGGAGTCCGGTCTACATGTGTCCACGGGGACCTGAACGCACCGTGACAGGAGTCCGGTCTACATGTGTTCACGGGGACCTGAACGCACCATGACAGGAGTCCGGTCTACATGTGTTCACGGGGACCTGAACGCACCGTGACAGGAGTCCGGTCTACATGTGTCCACAGGGACCTGAACGCACCGTGACAGGAGTCTGGTTTTGTAATTGTGAGTCTTGACTTGACAAAGCTGCAAAAACTCTTTCAGCCTAATGAAGCTGTTGTCTGGAGGAGGGGGGTTGGGGGGCATGGGGTAGAAGGGGGGGGGGGTTCAAGGGGGGGGTCTAGAGGGGCAGGAGAGGCTGAGCGGTCCTGGACGTGATTTGTCATACAATCAGGATCTTTAGGAGGTCCAGAGCAGAGACACCTCCTCTCCATATGGCTGCTTCGTTTGCATCTGAAAGCTGGGGGGGGGGGGGGGGGGGGGGGGGGGGGGGGAGGAGGAGGGAGGAAGAGGAGGAGGAGGAGGAGGAAGAGGAGGAGGTGGGGGCTGCATCATCAGGTTTTGGTTTTTAGGGTATTTTTGGTTCTTCAGCTGCAAAATGTGTTTATTTCAGTTAAAAAACCTCAAAGAAAAGAAGACAATGAAGGATATATATATATATATATATATATATATATATATATATATATATATATATATATATCGGAGTTATAATAAAGAACAGAACATCTGATCCCAAAACAGTTCTCCTCATCATCAGACCTTGATGAAGGTGAAGATGGAGTGGGGGTCGTGACCGGCTGGCTCTTTGACATCTGTAGCTGCACATTCTGACACACACACACACACACACACACACACACACACACACACACACACACACACACACACACACACACACACACACACACACACACACACACACACACTTTGGCTCTACAATGGAAGAAGAAGCTTATCTAACTTCTTCTTCTTTTGTCTGGTATGTTTTCACGGTCGCTGCATAACATTAAACAATAAACAGTGCAAGAAATACGAGCATTTACATTTAAATGTACAATATAAAATTATATATATATATATATATACACATACATACATACACAGATTTGTATATTCATGTATATATATATATATATATATATATATATATATATATATATATATATATATATATATATATATATATATATATATATATACATACATACATACACAGATTTGTATATTCATGTATAAAAACACAAATCAAAGAGTGAGGAATCCTGAGATGATTTCTGCCTCCCGTCCCGCAGAGGGCGCTGCAGGCGGAGCGTCCTGCTTCCGGTGTGTGTCACAGTAATCTCCGTCCGTCAGACAGCAACAACACGTGAGTGGAGCCGCTGCAGCGACGCGATGTTCTCCTCTTTAAAACAGAGAACCGGGGAGGTTCTGTTACCGGGAGACGAGTTCTCCTTCCAGGCCGACGACACCCTCTCTCTCGCGGGCCCCGTTACCCCGGAGAGGGTGGTGTGTGGACCGGGTCTGCGGCGGAGCGGAGACCGGCTGCTGGTGTGTAAAAGCGGCGTCCTGCGACACAAACAGCCCAACACGTTCTGGGTGGACTCCCAGCAGAGGAGGGTGAGTCACACCCGCTGCTCTCGCGCAGCATCACGTGCTGCTGGGGACCGAGTCACGCGCCGGACCCCCCGGAGCCGGACCCGTCTGTTCTGGTCCAGGACGGGACCACGACAGACGGGTCCGGACCCCACGGTGCCGGACCCGTCTGTTCTGGTCCAGGACGGGACCACGACAGACGGGTCTACCGGAGTCCGTTAGTTCCACGGAGTTCAGGCCCGTGACGTCACGTTAGGCTCGTTGGAGACGAACTACTGGAAAGCAGCGCGAGCGGCTTCCTTCAGAAAGTAAACCGGAAGTCACAGAACGGCCACTTCCTGTTAGGCCCGTAGGCTACTTGTAGTTTACTGACCGAACAGGAAGTCAGGGACAGGTTGGCAGCAGTGCATGATGGGACAGGTTGGCAGCAGTGCATGATGGGAGTCTGTCCTCTCCTCAGTACGTCCCGGCTAAAGGTGAGACCGTCATCGGCATCGTGACGGCAAAGTCAGGAGACGTCTTCAAGGTGGACTTTGGAGGAAGTGAGCAGGCCTCTCTGTCCTACCTGGCCTTTGAGGGGTCCACCAAGAGGAACCGCCCCAACGTGCAGGTGAGACCCGGGGGGGGGAGGGGGGGTCAGGTGAGACCCTGAGGACCTCACCTGCCTGTCTAGCCCCTCCCTCTCCTCACTCTAGCCCCTCCCTCCCTGTGTCTAGCCCCTCCCTCTCCTCTCTCTAGCCCCTCCCTCTCTGTGTCTAGCCCCTCCCTCTCCTCTCTCTAGCCCCTCCCTCTCCTCTCTCTAGCCCCTCCCTCTCTGTGTCTAGTCCCTCCCTCTCCTCTCTCTAGCCCCTCCCTCCCTGTGTCTAGCCCCTCCTTCCCTGTGTCTAGCCCCTCCCTCTCCTCTCTCTAGCCCCTCCCTCCCTGTGTCTAGCCCCTCCTTCCCTGTGTCTAGCCCCTCCCTCTCCTCTCTCTAGCCCCTCCCTCCCTGTGTCTAGCCCCTCCCTCTCCTCTCTCTAGCCCCTCCCTCCCTGTGTCTAACCCCTCCCTGTTTACCTGTGCAGGTGGGGGACCTGGTGTTCTCCCAGTTCCTCTTAGCCAATCAGGACATGGAGCCGGAGCTGGTGTGTGTGGACGGCTCAGGACGAGCCAATGGGATGGGAGTGTTTGGAGGAGGAGGTCTGCTCTTCACGGTCTCTCTGGGCCTCGTCAGAAGGTAAACGTCCTCAGGTGTTTGTCTCTAAAGGTCCTAAGTCTCCTGACCACCTGGACCAGAGGTACAAATACATCATGTATTGTGATACTAAATACATGTATTCAATAAAATACTAAATACTGGTGCCAGAAACTCTAACATGTATTTAAAATATAGGAAGTACTAGTACTGTGAGGTATTACTTTGTAGTACTGTGGTAGTATCATGATGTAGTATGTCCGTCCGTGTCTCCAGTAGCATAAGTACATGTTAAATACAGTAGTAGTATAAGTACGTGTTAAATACAGCAGCAGTATAAGTACCTGATAAAGTACTGCCTCCCCCCAGGCTGCTGTCCCCCCACAGCGAGGTCCTGCTGGACCTGCAGCAGCTGTTCCCCTGTGAGTTGGTGGTGGGGATGAACGGCCGTCTGTGGGTCAAGTCCTCCAGCGTCCAGCAGACGCTCGTCATCTCCAACCTGCTGCAGAGCTGCGACACCATGACGGCCCAGCAGAGGGGGGCGCTGTTCAGGAGGGTGGCCCAGGGGGCGCTGTAGACCACATGGACCTGAACCAGCAGGGGGCGCTGTAGACCACATGGACCTAAACCAGCAGGGGGCGCTGTAGACCACATGGACCTAAACCAGCAGGGGGCGCTGTAGACCACATGGCCCTCAGGTAGACCTCCACCTGGTCCCACAAGTTTCTTGCTCAGGTTTTGCTCAGGTTTTGCTCAGGTGAGCTGGATCAGAGGAAGTTTCAGCTGCTGTTGTTTATTTGTTTTTACCTTTTTGTATAAATATTTAGTCCACTAGACCGATGGGCTCCGCTCTGAATCAGGGTCTGGATCAGGATCTGGATCTGGATCAGGGTCTGAATCAGGGTCTGGATCAGGGTCTGGGTCTGAATCAGGATCTGGATCAGGATCAGGGTCTGGATCAGGGTCTGAATCAGGGTCTGGATCAGGGTCTGGATCAGGATCAGGGTCTGAATCAGGGTCTGGATCAGGGTCTGAATCAGGATCTGGATCAGGATCAGGGTCTGGATCAGGGTCTGGATCAGGGTCTGAATCAGGATCTGGATCAGGATCAGGGTCTGGATCAGGGTCTGGATCAGGGTCTGGATCAGGGTCTGAATCAGGATCAGGGTCTGGATCAGGGTCTGGATCAGGGTCTGGATCAGGATCAGGATCTGGATCAGGATCAGGGTCTGAATCAGGGTCTGGATCAGGGTCTGAATCAGGATCTGGATCAGGATCAGGGTCTGGTCCAACTGTTTGTTCCAAAGATGATGAATCTGTAAACTGAGAAAACTCTTTGAGGATGAAGAACCAACATGATGATGATGATGATGATGATGATGATGTGGCTTCATGTTGTTTTTATAATTCAAATAAAACATGATAATCCTTTTTTTTCTCGTGTGTGTGTCCATTAACATGAGTGTCTTAAAGAAGTGATGAGTAAATGATAATCATGAGTCATAAAGACATGAATATGTTAAAGTATAATATGTCATAAATAGTCATACTTTAGTACCTTAAGAAGTCGTAGTTATTAAAGTATTTATTCGTTTAGTTCAGCCCCCGGCTGCTCCTCGATGTCCTGTCCATGAAGGTGATGAAGGGCAGACTGGAGGAGGCCAACGCCCACCAGGAACATGACTTATTACGAGGATGAGAACACAGCTCCTCCTGCAGTACAGACACCGGATGGCCCGTTGCAACGGGTCCGGCACCCCATACTCCCACGGCACCCCATACTCCCACAGCACCCCATCCTCCCGCAGCACCCCACTAAACCCTGAGGGACCCGATCCAAAGCCTTCTATCTCAGTGTATATAACATTTTTATAAGAGGGCTACTTGGGCTGCAAACCAAGGAAGCGCAGCTACAACTCCACAGAAGTCGGTTCGGTGGTCGTCCTCTGACCTCAACACCGTGCTGCCGGGTCCAGGACCCAGAAGCATCACACTGGAGGTAAGTCATGCTCATCACTGCTGCTGGGCTCCATTTCACGGCTTGGCTTGTTTGACGTGTCAAATGAGTGTGGTAGCATGGGGGTAGCATGGAGGTAGCATTGTCTCATTTAGGCTAATGTTCTCAATGTGATTCTGGATCGTTTCCTGGTGAAGCGTTGCCTTTCTAAACCTGTTCATGTCTCTTTCTCTGGGTTCACATCGCCTGCGGTCCACACGGGACCCCAACTGTCCTTATCGGGGGTCCACCTTGACCCCAACTGTCCTTATCGGGGGTCCACCTTGACCCCAACTGTCCTTATCGGGGGTCCACCTTGACCCCAACTGTCCTTATCGAGGGTCCACCTTGACCCCAACTGTCCTTATCGGGGGTCCACCTTGACCCCAACTGTCCTCATCGGGGGTCCACCTTGACCCCAACTGTCCTTATCGGGGGTCCACCTTGACCCCAACTGTCCTTATCGGGGGTCCACCTTGACCCCAACTGTCCTTATCGGGGGTCCACCTTGACCCCAACTGTCCTTATCGGGAGTCCACCTTGACCCCAAACCAATCTTTCTTACGGTCTGTCCAAAGCCCGCTGTCAATTTTGGGATGGGTTCGGATCCCGCTATACTCAGCCCTGTAGATGTGGACCTCTGGTGGTTCTGTGGTGGACAGAGACCCCGCCTCCTGGTCTCGGTCCATCCAGACCCTCCTCCTCTTTATGGACCTGAGCCTCGTCTGTTCACGTCAAAGCGTTCATGCTCACCGACACATTCTAACGGAACCATTTCTCTCACGACTCGTTTTATTGTTTTGAGGAAATCTCTGCAGCTGAAGGCAAAGTATTGATTTATGTTATTCATACACAATAATCTCTTCTGCTTATCAGACATCAGCATCAGGACCGCTTGAGTATCCTCAGGATGATGATGTAGATATTATATGAATTTAGTGACTTATTATGATATAACTTTTGTACTTTACAGATCTGCGTCTGAACAAACAGGAAGTCAAACACAAACGGCAACAAGTCAAATGATTTCTCTCAATAAAGTTTTCATCTCAACTTTGCAGTGAAGCAGAAACTCTGAGATGTAGTTCAACGTTTGAGGCTTTAGTTTGAATTCTTAACCTTTGAGTGTTGATGTGACACTCAAGGTACATCATCATCATCATCAACCTAAATATGAGATCACGGCTCTGTTTGAGATTCATTTCACTTTATTGTTCCAGAAGGAAAACACTTTGGACACAAAAACATAAACAGCTGATGATACAGAACTTGAACATTTGATAGTTTTATGGCATGAGAGTGAATCATGTCTCACTCTGTTAGAACATTCACACTAAAGTGAACCCAGCTGGGGTCCTGGTGGTAATAAGGTCACTTTATACGTGAAACAACAGTTAGTGAGGAATATGAGTCATGAAGTGCAGAACTCCATCGAGCCACAGGGAGGCGCTGCAGCAGGAAGCAGAGCGGGAACATTTACACTGTTCATTGTAATGGAAATGAATGAAGCTTATCAATCTCCTGTAGAGAAAACAAATGTGATGTGAAACACTTACATGTCTTTAACATTTATTAAACAGAAACTTGGAATAATTCAATTGAATGGGCAGAGCTCTTCACCACAAACGGTTCGGAGGACTGACCCCGAAAAATATTTCAACATGAGTTTTATACATCTACATTGTTATTGAAATGTTTGCCTTCCCCCTGCTCCTCCTCAGTGTCTCCTTCCCTCCAGACAAGCCTCATGCCGGCTCAGGAAGTTGTTTGTCTGCGGCCCTGAGAGGCAAGAGTGAGAGGAAAGAAAGAAAACAAAGGAAAAGAACAAAAAACAATACCGAGATCCACCGGTTATCGCTTCACACGGATGGCGCTGATCAGACCGGGTCAAGATGAACTGAGCTCTGCTTTCAGAGTTCAGCTACACATTTAAGAACAAAGCACTTACGATACATTTCCACCACATTCATCTACTGCGATGAGGTCATGAACACAACTCATCTGACGCTTTAGGGTCAGAACAAATGAAGGAACCAAAGGACTACACTAAGCCCAGGTGGTGGAGTCCAGATCCACTGAGGATCCTCTGATCCGGTCCAGAGGAACACAGAGACGATGGTGGACTCACTTCCATCTGAGGAGAGAAGAAGAAGAGAAGGATCAGTGTCTCAGAGACTCTTCATCATCCAGTAGAAAGAGCAGCAGGATTGAGTCCTTCAGCTCTCACACCTGGACATCAGGTCTGTTCCCTCTGCAGCTTCCACAATAACACAGTGGACATAGAGAGCTGAGGGCCCTGAACGCATCACGACAGAAACAGAGAGGCGTTCACTGCTCACAGTAGTGATGGAGTCACTGCTGTGAGGGCTCAGAGATGATAAAAACCACAGTCTCAGAAACAGTGAATGTCTCATCTTAGAGACATTCACTGAGAGAACAGATCAGACTGAGTGAGGACTTCTGTCTCTGGACATGTGGAGATGCTGTCAGCTGCTAAACAGCGTGATTTCCTGCAGACTTGAACACAACAACAGACTTCTTCACATCAACTCAAACACACGATCACAACAAGCTTCTGGCTCATGAAACCCATCAGCGTTGGAGTTCTACAGGAAATACTGGATCTGTGTTTAGTTCAACCCTGCTGGAACCAGCATGGACCGACTCCAACCCTCTACTGACCTCAGAGTCTCCAGTCTCCAGTCAGGACTCTCCAGTCCAGCAGACAGCAGCTTCACATCTGAAGCCGTCAGATCGTTGTCACTCAGGTCCAGTTCTCTCAGACTGGAGGGGTTGGACTTCAGAGCTGAGGCCAGAGAAGAACAACTGATCCCTGACAACCAGCAGCCCATCAACCTGAATAAAGAATAAAGATGAAGGTCAGAATCATTCATAATCCATCAGATGTGTTGAGGTTGCCCTGCAAGATCCTCTTCTGCCGGATCAACCTCAGCAGGATCCACTCGGGGGGGAAATGACCGAACTACAGGAGGAAAAGATGAAACTAGAGAAGAAAGCTGAGCCTGAGGGAAAATACCAAGCCTTTCGGTTCAGCAGCAAAGCCCTGCAGCAAAAGATGATCCCACTGTCAATGAAACAGGTGGGGAGACCAGTGGTGGTGCCACTGAGCGGACACGGTGCAGGGAGACGCCCCGAGGCCCGCCCACCTGGGAATACCTCCTCACTGGGAGACTCTGGGGCTGGTGCCACAGGAAATCGTCCAAACTGGACTGACCTAAGGGATGAGTTCACCTGTATGAGAGTTAGTTAATCAGAGGAATTACAGTAAAGGCCGGCAGCCGTGATAAACTAGACTATGTAACCCTATGTAATCTCGCTTGCAACTATTGCCAGGTTTAAATTCCTGGGAAAAACAGCATATTCTAACATTGAATTCATGTTGCCCTAAGTGACAGTAGTGCAGCTTAAACCATATACCTTGATGTGGTTTATTTTATGTACTTACAATAAGATAGAGAGAAGAAGTAACCAATAATATAAGTAGTCACTGCCTCCACAAGCCCAGGAACCACCTCCTGTAGCCGTCTGAGGAGCAGGAAGTGGGAGGAGCTGGCTCGATGAGAGCCTACAAGGGGATTGGATTCAGGTGAGACCTTGGAGCCCCAACAGGCTCCCCAGGGTCAGGTCCTGTCTCTCAGAAGCCCCCCAGGGTCAGGTCCTGTCTCTCAGAAGCCCCCCAGGGTCAGGTCCTGTCTCTCAGAAGCCCCCCAGGGTCAGGTCCTGTCTCTCAGAAGCCCCCCAGGGCCGGGTCCTGCCTCTCAGGAGTTTCCTGAGTTTGAACTCTGTTTCTTCACCAAACCAAGATGGTGGACGGACATGACTCAGCTTCAGGGTGGATGGAGGTGCTGCTGAAGGACTTCCTGGTCTTCCAGAGATGGCAGGATATTTATTCATCACAACGTTGTCTGCTTGGCGCCTCAGACATGAGAGGAACCAGCTTGACTGAAACATACTGAAACGCAGCCTTCACTTCCTGCTACACGTCAGCAGCTTCCTGATATGAGATGTATTACTTATTGTGTTAGCTGTGTTACTGACGTCCTGCGTGTGAACTGTTATCATGCTGGACCAAACTAATCCCTCAGACTCTGGTCATGTGACCGGTAGAGTAAACTAAAGCTGAACTACATTTCCCATGAGCATTAGCATGAATAAGTTCTGTCAACACCTTGTGGCTAACAGCTAATGTAGCTAACAATTAACTGACTTTACTTATTTTAACTTTCATGACAGAAGATTATATGAATCACTTTCATTCTCTGGTTAAGCATCAGTGTTTATTCACAATAAGTAGAACAATAAATAGAAGACGAATAGATAAAGAGTAATAATAAATAACTCTACTGCAGCGTTTGTTGTTTGTTCAGATGCACATCTGTAAAGCAGCTGTTCAGGTTTGTTCTGTAAAGCAGCTGTGAGCCTCTTCGGATTACAACCTGAACCTGAATTTAAGTGTGTTTGACACGTAAAAACAGAAAACATCAAAATGTCATATGTTGAAAAATAAATCATCATATAGTATGTAAAACAAAGTTATACAAAGTCATAGTATATTATTTCAGATTCATGCAAAACAGAATAAAAAGACAGTTAGCTTTTTATAAACCTGTTTTATTAGTGCTATGCATTTAATTAAAAAAAAGATTAAATTCCATTGATGAGAGTTTTACAGTGATTGGCTCCACATCGAGTATATGACATGCAATTAAGGAACAAATAGCACAAAAACTCATATTTGACATTCTTCTGTATCCTGAAATGATTTCACCCTGAATTATAAAGAAAGACTCGATTCAAACGTAGGAACTTTAGGAAACATCCATTCCTTTTTTCCAGTTCTGAATCCTTTTTTAATCTTTTCCGGCCATACGTCACTTTTAGGAGCGACAACACCGTCACGTCGTCTGCAAACATTTGAATACTGCCAATCGTGTTGGTTGGCACAAAAGGCCAAATTAAAGGGAATGCTGCCGGTATCGAACCGAAGCTCGAACCTTTCAACTTTACCGTTCAGAGGGCTGGCGGACAGTAACAAAAATACAGGTAGTTGGTAGTTTGACTCCTCGGAGGCCATAAGTGTGTTTAGTGTTACATTTCAGGGTATTCTAGTGCAAATGCCAAAAAGACTGGAATGTATTTAAAGAGTCCACCGGAGAGCGTCCACCGGAGGGAGCCTCCACCGGAGAGCGTCTGGGTTTACTAAACTGGGTTTACTGGCAGGAATGAGCAGGGCAACTCTCAGAAGTGTACATGGAAAATGTTACCGAAAAGACAAACGTCCTGACATCATCACAGTGTTCAACAGTCCAGCCGTGTTACGAGCAACAATAAAGTTCAAAGGAAAGTTTTCAATCTCCATCTCAAGCGCTCTTTGCATTTCATAAAGTTACATTGAAGAAGTAAACATGTGCTGCACACTGCAGGAATACATTAGATTGTTGATGTCAAGGGGAGGGGGTGTTTCTCTGAATCTTTGTGGGCTCCCGACAACAGAAGATGCTTTATGACCCAATGTTTCAGCTCTGATCTCTGCATCTCGTCTGTCCGTTATCAGCCTTTCTACACTCTCGTCCAGTCACATCGAGGACCAGATCCACATGCTCCATGTCACGTGATCCTTGTTGTTCACAACCTTCTACTCGATCGTCGTCCATCAAACCACGATCAGTTTGAGACGTTAATGTGTCTAATGAGCAGAAAGCTCACACACAGACAACGTAGTAATAGCCCTTTTTAGGCAGGTCACATGATGTGCCGCCTGCAGACGAGTCCCGCTGAGAGACTATTCTACACAGACGATGTACGACTGGAGTTTCAATGAACCGATTCAGCCAGTCCAGGATCTATGTTGACTCTTTACGCTCCACCCGGAGGTACAAGGCCAGAATGAACCGGAAGGAGGTGAGACTGTGTGGGGATCTATGTACTCATGTGATAAATATCGTAAATCATCGTGATTCTCCTAAAACCGTCTGACGCTCGTGCATTCCTTCAACATGACAAATCAGCATCAAGTCCACTAAAACACTGAAGAACAGCAAATACGTAACGACGGATCCTCACCCGGGAGACGAGTTCCTGTCCAACGGGAAGCCAAACGGCAACATGCACTGGTTCTAATGATCTATCTGATACCGTAATGCAGGAGAACCAACGTTCCTCTCGTCATTTTCATGAGACAAGGTTGAATATTGATGATTTAGTATTCATCTGTTTTACATCAACACAATCAAACCTTTGATCACTTTTACAAGGCGTTCTAAATATTTGACACGAAGCAACAGAACTCAGGCTGAAAACTGACTCCTTTCAGTATTTTGTCTTTTGTGAACGCAGTACTACTACTACCACCACTACAGACTTGCAGTACAGATGAAATAAGCCTCATCAGACTACAAGAAACATCTGATCTCTCTGGATCCAACTCACATGATTCTGTTGCCTAGAGACGCAGAAACAGGAAACAGGAAACAGTCAAATGTATTTGTCTTTTGACATTTGGTGTCTTCTCTTCTCTAGCAAACGTTTGCATGCTCAACATTAAAGGAATGTTTGAAGTATCATTCTTTGAAGACATGGCAGCTTCTGCCTGTGCACATATTAGTTATAATTATAGAAACCAGGACTATATGAGTCCAGGACACACACATATAAACACACACACTGACAGTACACACAAAGTACACTCAGACAGTTTTTGACACGCACTTGGCGTATACATTCGTATACATGTTTAAAGTGAGGATCTACAAACAGATATCATTTTCTTTTCTAATTGTTTGACAAAACAAACTGTAAACGTTCAATGGAATGTTCTTTTTTTATCATTTGAAGTGATTATTGCGATCTAAACAATATGGCCTCGTCTAGTGAAAAGTCCTATCTGAGCGAGAGAAGGAAACAAAGGGAACGTTTCTATAGTGCTCATGATCATTTCATCCTCATTTGTATTAATTCCTAAAAGTTACGAACTTGTGGAAACAAAGATGATTCAGGAATAACCCACATGCTTTGTTCTATAAATCAATAAATGCCTCGATATTTAGGTTGCTCCTCCCTGTAGAGATGCATTCTGTTTAATCAGAAGTATGTTTGGTTGGTCTGCAGATGAACTGGGCTCTAAATAAGCCGTTTAAAGTGACATCATCACTTTTATACTTCATACTTTTAGTTTCAGGGGTCTTTGGGATCTGTGCCTTGAACGTCTACGCAACGAAAGAAATCTGAAGATGTCGCAAGCATTTCTTTGGTCTCCATGTTGACAAGCTTCTGCTTTAAAGGGTTTTTAAAAGGAAACACTAAGCTGGAACGAGAATAAAGTCCAATAAACCGGCAGTTCTTTCACAGAAAGTCAGACGTTTGCATTCACGTGAGACAAAGAAACAAAGACAAGAAGAGAATGAAGAACCCAATTATAACCAATCAGAGAGGGCGTGACAGGAAGTAACTCCTCCCACTGTCCTCCAGCTGCCCATGCTTTGATTGTCTTCATGGGGACGCAGACTAATAAACCATCAGGACTTTGAGCTTTTTTTATTGTTAAAAATGGGATTCAAACGAGGAGAAAAGACTCTTGTTTGTTTGTACGGATGAAATCTGGATTGAATAAAAAGCTTTGAAAGAAAATCCAAAGTTCTCAATCCAAAGTTCTCGACCCGTTCAAGACCGTCAGACATCTCTAGACCTTCAGACGTCTCTAGACCGTCAGACGTCTCTAGACCTTCAGATGTCTCTAGACTTTCAGACGTCTCTAGACCTTCAGACGTCTCTAGACCGTCAGATGTCTCAAGACCTTCAGACGTCTCTAGACCTTCAGACGTCTCTAGACTTTCGGACGTCTCTAGACCTTCGGACGTCTCTAGACCTTCGTCTCTAGACTTTCAGATGTCTCAAGACCTTCAAACGTGTCAAGACCTTCAGACGTGTCTAGACCTTCAGACGTCTCTAGACCTTCAGACATCTCTAGACCTTGAGACTTCTCTAGACTTTTAGACGTGTCTAGACCTTCAGACGTCTCTAGACCTTCAGACGTCTCAAGACCTTCAGACTTCTCTAGACTTTCAGAAGTCTTTAGACCTTCAGACGTCTCTAGACCTTCGGACGTCTCAAGACCTTCGTCTCTAGACTTTCAGACGTCTCAAGAACTTCAGACGTCTCTAGACTTTCAGACGTCTCAAGACCTTCAGACGTCTCAAGACCTTCAGACATCTCAAGACCTTCAGACTTCTCTTGACTTTCAGACATTTTTAGACCTTCAGACGTCTCTAGACTTTCAGACGTCTCTAGACCTTCAGACGTCTCTAGACCTTCGGACGTCTCTAGACCTTCGTTTCTAGACTTTCAGACGTCTCTAGACCTTCAGACGTCTCTAGACTTTCAGACGTCTCTAGACCTTTGGACGTCTCTAGACCTTCGTCTCTAGACTTTCAGACGTCTCAAGACTTTCAGACGTCTCAAGACCTCAGACTTCTCTAGACTTTCAGACGTCTTTAGACCTTCAGACGTCTCTAGACTTTTAGACGTCTCTAGACCTTCGGACGTCTCTAGACCTCCATCTTTAGACTTTCAGACGTCTCAAGACCTTCAGATGTCTCTAGACCTTCAGAAGTTTCTAGACCTTCAGGCGTCTCTAGACCTTCGGACGTCTCTAGACCTTCGGACGTCTCAAGACCTCCGAACGTCTCTAGACCTTCGTCTCTAGACTTTCTGACGTGTCAAGAGCTTTGTATCTAGACCTTCAGACGTCCAACTAGCTGGCGGTCGAGCTCGAGTAGATCTAGAAGAAATAAAACATTTTCTTCCTCGAAGCCTTGAAGGCAACATGGAGTTATGTTTTGAAATGGTCGTGTGTTTGATTTGATAACTCTCGATATATAACTGTTTATACCAGAGACGTCATCAGAAAGGTGTCGTTGAAGTTTCCTCTGCTGGAAGAGGACCAATGAAGGCACATGTCCGAGACACTCAAACGCCAATTCACGTATTAATATTAATATAAAGACGAAGGTTCATATAAGTAGAAAACACAACATGCTCCGTCTACTGTCCTCTTAGGGATCACTGTCCTCTACGTCGAGTAGAAAAGAAGAACGTAAAGAAGAACGGCAGTGAGACGCCTCCCTCCCCCCACCCCACATCTACTCTCAAACCCCGCCTCCGTACAAATACCCCCCACCCCTCCCCCAGGGTCAGATCTAGACCCGACCCCTGACTTGAGGGTCCGTTTGTGGTGCTTTACTTCTTGAACATGTCCTGTAGCGGACCGGGCAGGAACTTAAGGACGGTGTCCAGGATGCTGTCCTCGTCCTCCTCGTCCTCGTCTCCGCAGCCTCGAGGAATCGCCTTCTTCGGACGCGTCAGAGAACCTTCACAGGCCTGCTCCATGGCCGCCTTCTCCTCGGCCTCCTTCTCCTCCTTCTTCTTCAGCCCATACTGAGCAGAGACACCACACGGGACAACGAGGACAGAGGACATGCAGGGAGACAATGAGGACAGAGGACATGCAGGGAGACAATGAGGAGAAGAAAAATATTAATAGTTTAGCAGCTGTAAAAGAAGACAAAGAGGTCCTTTGGCTCTCTTTATTTAAAAATTAAACATTATTAGAATCTCAATATGAACTGAACAGGAGCAAACTGGCTAGAGACGAAGAGGAGACCAAGAGAAGACCAAGAGGAGACCAAAAGAAGATGAAGAGGAGATGAAGAGGACACGAAGAGGAGACCAAGAAGAGAGCAAGAGAAGATGAAGAGGAGATGAAGAGGACACGAAGAGGAGACCAAGAGGAGAGCAAGAGTCACAAAGTCAAAGCGCTCCTCAAACCTTGTCCCTGATGGTCTGCCGTACTTTCTCCCTCTCGGCCTCCATGCGGGCGTGCTTGGCCTTCCTCTCGTCGTCCTGCTGCCTCAGCGCCTCCTGCCGCTCCTCCTCCTTCTGGGCGGCGTCGGGGTCCTTCTCCTCCTCGCCCCCCAGCATCTTGCCCATGTCTTTGGTGGCTCCTGCACAGAGAGAGGCACGGAGGTAAACATGTCTGAATAAAACCCTGTGGGGACTGTGTGGCATTGGGGTTTCCTGAAGATCCTGAAGGCATCTTGGGAAACCAGAGCCAGCTGGGGGAACTTCAGAGACCCGCTGAGACAGGAAGTCACATTCTGGTGTCGTCCATTTGTCAACACTTCCTGTCCGTCCTCATCCAGGTCCCTCCCTGTTTCTATTTGGAGGGAAATCTGCTAGATCCCTTCCTGTCAAGTGACAGGAAGAGGGCGCTGTTGTTCTAACTTCAAAGTAAAGGTCCTTTATAATAAAATAATGTGTATTATTGTATATTTTTACATTGTATTTTAGTTTTTGTTGCTTTTTACACTTTAATATTTATTACACTTGTTTTTTACTGGTGTCTCTCATTATTTTGTCCACTTTGCTGCTGTAAACCTGCAAATGTCCCCAATATTAAAGGATAATCTTATTTTATTTGATCTTAATTGTTCCAAAAATGAATTGACAGAACATAATACATTTAAATAATTATATTAAGAAATAAAACAGACATTCTCTGGCTTAATTTACAATTAAAATAATCAAGTCACCAACTAAATGAAGGTCCTGGATGACTGTGCTGCTATGGACTTCTCTTCAGCATGACCATGAAGCAGAACCGGATGTTTGAGGTTCCATCTGCACTTCCATGCCTCCTGAAACGGGTTTCCTCTTTATCGCGACAGAAGCTGCTTTCTAGACTCGCTCCGTCTGAACGATAGTAAATAGAGGACCACCTGATATGTGTGAATTATGGATCCTCCTGCCGAGAGAAGACTTCATCTGGGTATTGATCTTCCTCTCAGGGGCCGGTGGCAGGAGAGCCTGGCTTCCTTTCGCCAGAGCCAGAACTAAAGACTAAATATGTTTCACCACTGACGAGAAAATAAAGGATAGAAAACAACAGAATGTTTTCTGGACTGTGTCCCAAAGATTAGATCATGTTTTATCATAAATAATAAACTCTGGTTCTCAAGCGTGGAGTCAAAGCTTCATGTGTTAAAGCTGCATTCTCTCTCCTGACCACCAGGGGGCGACTCCTCTGGTTGTATAGAAGTCTATGCTTCATGTGTTAAAGCTGCATTCTCTCTCCTGACCACCAGGGGGCGACTCCTCTGGTTGTATAGAAGTCTATGCTTCATGTGTTAAAGCTGCATTCTCTCTCCTGACCACCAGGGGGAGACTCCCTTCATGTGTTGAAGCTGCGGGTTAAAATGTCCACCTTATGTTGTAATACATGAGCTGACGAGGGTTTTCTGTTAGCACGCCAACTTTAGCATTTCTTTTACTCATGTCATTGGCAATTTCCACATATTTCTGACATTTGATAAACTAATAAATTAATCAACAACAATCAAGTTGCCACTTCAAACTGGTGGTAAAGCTCTAGAATATTCTAGATAATTAAACTGGTCATCCGTCTGGTTACTTCACTGACGGTCGGTAAAGGTTCAGTCATCACTATCTCCCCTCACATATTTAATGTCTGCTGTTATAGAATGAAAACATGACGTCCTGCCTCTTTAAGAACATTCCAGAGTAAATCACAGAGAGGTTCCCTCCAGGTTTGAGAACCTGAACAGCGGTTCTGACCACCTGCAGCTCTGTGGTGGCAGCCGACCCGAGGATGAGGGGTTAAGGTCAGACTGTCTGCTGGGCGCGTGTCCCGCTCAGACTCACACCATATGTACTAGAGCACACACACACACACACACACACACACACACACACACACACACACACACACACACACACACACACACACACACACACACACACACACACAGCTAAACAATTGTAATATATGTAAATAAAAAGAAGCTGAAGAAACAGTAGAAATTATTTATGAAAATTAAAGTGAAGCTAAAAATAAGTAAATGTATCCTCATAAAAGTGTTTTGTTTTTCTCTCAAAGTCCACCAAGACAGTTTGTTAACATACACAAAAAATAACTCAGTTAGGTTTAAACAACTAAACTACGAGTTGGGTTCAACCAGAAGAAGTCATATCATATTTATCTAGAGAGCAGCGAGGGAAGTGAGGAAGAAAAATAAAAAAGATAAAGAGTGAAAAAAAAGATGAATAGATTTAAAAACGGGACACAAATATAGTTGTGAGGTTTTTAGCTTCACAGCCTCCAGGAGGCGTGTCCATGGTTAAGATGATGTCATGACGTCAGCTGGAGCCGCTCATTAGTTATGAGTCTATTTCCTTTTCTCCAGATGAGTTATAACTGTTACACACTATTACAGGATGCTGTATGTTGAAGCTGCTTTCTGAGCGGAGTTGGGCCGACCAATCAGATCGCTTTAAGCTCAAGTCCCAAAGGGAGAAGAGAGGTCTCACTCTGCCGTAGATCTGACACAAAGACAGAAGACCGATTTCATAAAACCTTCTTGAGACTTGAGACTTGAAACGAACTTAACGTCTGCTTTTGCCTTTAACATAAAATCATTCCCAGAACAAACGACTCTCCAATCAGCAGTGATGGAGACGTTAGGCTCCGCCTCTTTAACCTCACAAAGCCATAGCATCCATCCATGGTTGTCCAAACAGATATAACAAAGATGTAATATAAGGTTTAGAGTTTCCTGACCCGGTTGGTGACATTGAACGTGACGCAGCAGAATACAAACTGCCGTCTCTTGGAGATGAAGAATGACAGAGGATGAGGACGGACCACTGACTTCCCCTCCGGCTCCTTCCTCCCAAATATGGAGGTCATTTAACTAACGGACCATCCCCATCTCCATCATTTCGCCCTGGTGAATCACACGAGACGGCGAGCAAGACGGTCACATGATCAGATGCTTGGTCCTCGTACATCACCGAGTACAAAACCCTCATCTTCTGCTCTCGAGCCCCACCGACCGTTATCTGGGCTCCTGCTCGTCTCATCACTGCACAGGAAATGAAACGGCAGCGTCGAGCCGGCCGGTCAGGACGGGATCGCTGAGAGATAATCTCTCCGTTATCTTTTCATATGGGAGCTGCTTTATGAGAAAGATGTCCCTCATGGAGACGAGGGACATCTTCGTGGAGACGGAGGACATCTTCGTGGAGCCCACGGGCCGTAAGATGCCCAGGTCTGCCCTAACCCCTAACCCCTGTGTGTGTGTGTGTGTGTGTGTTTGTGTGTGTGTGTGTGTGTGTGTGTGTGTGTGTGTGTGTGTGTGTGTGTGTGTATGTATGTGTGTGTGTTTGTGTGTTTATCCGTTACAACAGAGGTTCAGTTTGGAATGATTTTCAAGAAAAAAGAGGCGAGATGTCAAATAAAGAAAATTAATTTGTTATTTGCCTCAAAAAAAATAAAATATATATATATGTATATATATATATATATATATATATATATATATATATATATATATATATATTGTAGTGTGAATGGTTCTTGCCCTATATGTAAATGATGCAGTTTCCTATCATAAATAAATGAGGAATGAATATCTGCTTTTTGAGAAAACAGATCTGTTGATGAGACCATGTGATATGACCAAAAGCTCCAGAACTGGAGCTCATCTGCTGATTCTCAGGTTAAGATGAACTTTTTCAACGGTTTTTGTTTCCCGACACAATAAAGATATGACCCCCCACACAGAAACTCATCTGTGAGACTGTGTTTATATTCATGGAGGACCAGCTGGGTCCCAATGAAATAAATGCCAGTCTGATCCTGGAGAAAAGGTCACGGCGCAACACGGCAACCCGACGGGAGGTAAATTACAACCCTTCAACACTGGGGGGGGGGGGGGGGCTACACTGAACGAGGAAAATAAAGCGAAAGCGACCCGCCTTAAATCAAGAGATCAGGTCCAAAGGGGACCCGGTCCCAAACCTAAGAGCAGATCCAGAATTCAAGGAGACATTGACCTCTGACCCCTGAGCTGTACATGAAAAGCTACGAACTTATGAACGAACTACATGCATATGCAGACGATTCCATCCTGTCAGGGTTCTAACCTTCACACTTCAATATTGTAGTTTTATTTCTGTGCCGTCAGTCATGTTTTGTCCGTCATAAGAATTTCTTTATGAAATAAATCAATAAGCAGGAAACACGCCCCTCGGCTGATTTCATCCTGATCCCCTAAACTTCATCTCTTCTTCTTCTTCTCTGTTTCTCTAAACATTAATAAAGTTCTTCTTTGTCTTCCTCATGTCTAAATAATTCAGGAGAGCAACACGGGTCATGTGACCACTAACAAATGAAGTAGTTCACATGAAACCAACTCTTTTTGAACTTTGCCAACTTGAGAGAGAGTTGCATGAGATGAATTCATATAAACAGATTCACCCAAACATGATGGATGTTAATAATAATCACCGGCTCACTGAGCTCAGAGCGACAGCGACGCGTTCAGGAGCGTCTGGACTGTGGAGTACTCACCACCTAAAGCTTGCTTCATCACAAAGTCCATGTCTGCTGCTGGTTGAAGTTCTTCTCCAGACCAAAGAGGACTGATAGCTCCTGGTCTCCTCCTGGTCTCCTCCTGGATCTCCTCCTGGTCTCCTCCTGGTCTCCTCCTGGATCTCGTCCTGGTATCTTCCTGGATCTCGTCGTGGATCTCCTCGTGGATCTCCTCCTGGTCTCCTCCTGGATCTCGTCCTGATATCTTCCTGGATCTCCTCCTGGTCTCCTCCTGGATCTCGTCCTGGTATCTTCCTGGATGTCCTCTTGGATCTCCTCGTGGATCTCCTCCTGGATCTCCTCCTGGTCTCCTCCTGGATCTCCTCCTGGTCTCCCCTCTCTTCTGTCCGGTGCTGAGCGTCTTCACGAGGAGTCTCTTCTGGAGCTGAGACACAAGACATGAATCAACAATGAAACATGAACTTTAAACCTCACTCGTTTCCTCCCGACACATCGACAGAGACACTGAACACAAGGAGAGAACTCCAACAACCAACAAGAAACCAGAAAAGACCTGTTTGATTCTTTTGATACACAATTACAGCGTTAGCTGCTGAAACGTTTGAGGGGAACTTCAGTGACTGGACTGCATGAAGCTGCTGTTCTACTGTGAAGAAGAGTCCCATTCTACTAGGGACTAAGCTTTATTTTACTTTCTACCTTTGAGGTAAATAGACCTTTGTCCTGAATCAGTTTTTGCAAGAATATGAGATTCTTGTCAAACTTTAACTTCACTGATTAAAGACCTGCTATTATCCTGAGCCCAGTAGTTTCTATTGGTGGTCATTCCACTGACGCGCCAGGCGTGATCGACACAGCTGTAGCTACCCATCTCAACTCTGGTGTAAAACCAGGTGGGGGTCTTAGGCGTCAGCTTAGGGAATACTTGCCCTACGAAGACTCGGAGGATAGGGACATAGGAGTCTTTCGTTGGAGACTTGGAGGAAAAAGACATAGGAGTCTTTCATTAGAGACTTGGAGGATAAAGACATAGGAGTCTTTCATTGGAGACTTGGAGGATAAAGACATAGGAGTCTTTCATTAGAGACTCGGAGGATGAAGACATAGGAGTCTTTCATTAGAGACTCAGAGGATAAAGACATAGGAGTCTTTCATTAGAGACTCGGAGGATGAAGACATAGGAGTCTTTCATTGGAGACTCGGAGGATGAAGACATAGGAGTCTTTCATTGGAGACTCGGAGGATGAAGACATAGGAGTCTTTCATTGGAGACTTGGAGGAAAAAGACATAGGAGTCTTTCATTGGAGACTTGGAGGATATAGACATAGGAGTCTTTCATTGGAGACTTGGAGGATAAAGGCATATGAGTCTTTCATTGGAGACTTGGAGGATATAGACATAGGAGTCTTTCATTGGAGACTTGGAGGATGAAGACATAGGAGTCTTTCATTAGAGACTCAGAGGATAAAGACATAGGAGTCTTTCGTTGGAGACTCAAAGGATAAAGACATAGGAGTCTTTCATTGGAGACTTGGAGGATATAGACATAGGAGTCTTTTGTTGGAGACTTGGAGGATGAAGACATAGGAGTCTTTTGTTGGAGACTCGGAGGATGAAGACATAGGAGTCTTTCATTTGAGACTCGGAGGATGAAGACATAGGAGTCTTTCATTAGAGACTTGGAGGATGAAGACATAGGAGTCTTTTGTTGGAGACTCGGAGGATGAAGACATAGGAGTCTTTCATTAGAGACTCGGAGGATGAAGACATAGGAGTCTTTCATTAGAGACTCAGAGGATAAAGACATAGGAGTCTTTCATTAGAGACTCGGAGGATGAAGACATAGGAGTCTTTCATTAGAGACTCGGAGGATGAAGACATAGGAGTCTTTCATTGGAGACTCGGAGGATGAAGACATAGGAGTCTTTCATTGGAGACTTGGAGGAAAAAGACATAGGAGTCTTTCATTGGAGACTTGGAGGATATAGACATATGAGTTTTTCATTGGAGACTTGGAGGATAAAGGCATAGGAGTCTTTCATTGGAGACTTGGAGGATATAGACATAGGAGTCTTTCATTGGAGACTTGGAGGATGAAGACATAGGAGTCTTTCATTAGAGACTCAGAGGATAAAGACATAGGAGTCTTTCGTTGGAGACTCAAAGGATAAAGACATAGGAGTCTTTCATTGGAGACTTGGAGGATATAGACATAGGAGTCTTTTGTTGGAGACTTGGAGGATGAAGACATAGGAGTCTTTTGTTGGAGACTCGGAGGATGAAGACATAGGAGTCTTTCATTTGAGACTCGGAGGATGAAGACATAGGAGTCTTTCATTAGAGACTTGGAGGATGAAGACATAGGAGTCTTTTGTTGGAGACTCGGAGGATGAAGACATAGGAGTCTTTCATTAGAGACTCGGAGGATGAAGACATAGGAGTCTTTCATTAGAGACTCGGAGGATGAAGACATAGGAGTCTTTCATTGGAGACTTGGAGGATGAAGACATAGGAGTCTTTTGTTGGAGACTCGGAGGATGAAGACATAGGAGTCTTTCATTAGAGACTCGGAGGATGAAGACATAGGAGTCTTTCATTAGAGACTCGGAGGATGAAGACATAGGAGTCTTTCATTGGAGACTCGGAGGATGAAGACATAGGAGTCTTTCATTAGAGACTCAGAGGATGAAGACATAGGAGTCTTTCATTGGAGACTTGGAGGATATAGACATAAGAGTCTTTCATTGGAGACTCGGAGGATGAAGACATAGGAGTCTTTCATTGGAGACTTGGAGGATATAGACATAGGAGTCTTTCATTGGAGACTTGGAGGATATTGACATAGGAGTCTTTCATTAGAGACTCAGAGGATTAAGACATAGTAGTCTTTCGTTGGAGACTCAAAAGATAAAGACATAGGAGTCTTTCATTAGAGACTTGGAGGATGAAGACATAGGAGTCTTTTGTTGGAGACTCGGAGGATGAAGACATAGGAGTCTTTCGTTGGAGACTCAGAGGATAAAGACATAGGAATCTTTCGTTGGAGACTCAGAGGATAAAGACATAGGAATCTTTCGTTGGAGACTCAGAGGATGAAGACATAGGAGTCTTTCATTTGAGACTCGGAGGATGAAGACTGCTTTCATCACTGCTTTCATCCAGACAGAAAACTAAACAAACATCCTCCATGTTGTTCATTGTGACTCAAACACCGGATACAGAGTGTGATGATGGTGATGGTGATGATGATGATGAAGGTCATCATTTATTCATGGTACTCTGCATGATTAATTATTCCCTCAGCTCAGACTGGAAGGCAGAGCAGAACTACAATACTCCATTTCATATTTCTTTCTTTGAAAGTGACCGACCGGCCTGAGACGAAGAGGAAACTCATTTTAATCTGAATATTTTATATGTTAATAATGCTTCATGTGGTTTATTATAGCTCAGACTTCCTGCAGGTTAATGACAGATGAGATCTTCAATTATTTATATTTCTGCTCTTTGGTTCAGTGTTCGGTGCAGACGGTCGAGTAGCTGCTATAAATGTGGTTATAGATAGATAGATAGATAATTTTTTGCTTTTCTAGACACACATGTATAGATGTATAGCTTTCTAGACAATAACTTCAGCTGTAACTTCGTGCTTCTTCCAAGAACTGAAGGTATAAAACTATATATTAAAACTATATTAATGTGTTGAGTGACAGACTCAGGAAGACTCACTGAATCATAAGTGATGAGCTAGCTATCAAATTCTGACCAACAAAAGATTTGAATTCAGCAGACAAAGTCTAACTTTTACATACATAAATGAATGCATTGAACCCATCATTAGCATGTTGGGACCAGTGCTGCTGAGAAGCCGGGGAGCAACTGGGGCTCATCGCTTTGCTCAAAGGCACTTTGAGAACTGCGGGGAGACCGGGAATCGAACAACGAACGCTCTGCTCCCATGAGGTTCTTTCAACTCATTTCTACTTTCTTTTTCCATGGATTCGTGGCTGCCTGGCCCTGCTGATGCAACCATGGCCCTGCTGATGCAACTGGCCTGGAGCCGGTCCTGCCAGCTGCCATGGCCCTGCTTTCCCCTCCCACTGCCCCTGCTGATGCCCCTCCTCTCTACCTCCTTCTGCTTAATGGGTCGTGGCTATCTGGATCATGGACCATGTATACTACTCATGATATGAATAATTTCTGTCACATTCATTGAATGTGCTGTAACTCTGTTACGTTATTCATTCTGGCCACATGACATCTATTGCTTCTGTCCATCCGGGGAGAGATCCGGGGGTCCTGATCCGATGTGAGGTCCCGGGACAGGATGTCATGTGTACAGATTGTAAAGCCCTCCGATGCAAACTTGTATTTGTGATGTTGGGCTATACAAAATAAACTGAATTGAATTGAATTGAATTAACAAATAAATAAATAACTACAAATTAAACGTCTCAATAAGAAGTTTGAGAGGTGGAGCTAAACCACAGAGTCAGTGATTCTACAGAACACGACCGTGAAGACGAGCCTCTGACTGCTGTGGGCGCTGGAGGAGGAGGAGGAGGAAGAGGAAGAGGAGGAGGAAGAGGAGGAGGAGGAGGAGGAAGAGAAGGAGGAGGAGGAGGAAGAGAAGAAGGAAGAGGAGGAAGAGGTGGTGCAGGAAAGGGTGGACTGAGGAGGAGGAGGAAGAGGAGGAGGAGAAAGAGGAGGAAGAGGAGGAGGAGGAGGAAGAGGAGGAGGAGGAGGAGGAAGAGGAAGAGGAGGAGGAAGAGGAGCAGGAGGAGGAGGAGGAGGAGGAGGAGGAGGAGGAAGAGAAGAAGGAAGAGGAGGAAGAGGTGGTGCAGGAAAGGGTGGACTGAGGAGGAGGAGGAAGAGGAGGAGGAGAAAGAGGAGGAAGAGGAGGAGGAAGAGGAGGAGGAGGAGGAAGAAGAGAAGAAGGAAGAGGAGGAAGAGGTGGTGCAGGAAAGGGTGGACTGAGGAGGAGGAGGAAGAGGAGGAGGAGGAAGAGGAGGAGGAAGAGGAGGAGGAGGAGAAGGAGGAGGAAGCAGTCCATACATCACCATGGTAGGATACAAGGACAGAGGAAGAGAGCGGAGAGAGGGGGGGGGGGGAGGAAACAAGGACAGAGGAAGAGAGGAGAGATAGGGGGAGGGAGGAAACAAGGACAGAGAGAGGAAGAAGATGATTGGTGTAAAAAAAGAAGGGCATACATGTGTGGAGCTACAGTGAATGTAAAGAGATAGCAAGAGGAGTCATAAAGGAGAGGAAGAGAAGAAAGATAAAGTGGTGGAGGACAAGAGAAGTCATGAGTGACTGATGTGGACGAGCGAGTAGCAACAGAAAAGAGAGGGAGGAAGTGGAGGAAGAGGAAGAGGACAGGGAGGAAACATGAGATGGAGAGGAAGTGACAGTGCGAGAGGAGGAGAGGAAGGAAGGAAGGAAGGAGGACACGAAAGACATGATAAAGGAAGAAAGGAGACAAAGAGAGAAAGGGTTAGGAGAGAGAAGATGCAGAAGAAGAGAAGTGAACGGGTCAGCAGGAAGTGAGCTTCACCGCTGCTTCTGTCAAATACGACTCATCAGAGTCTGCTGCAGGCAGGAAGGAAGTACTATCATGTACATGTACAACACTGCCTGTGTATATCATGTACATGTACAACACTGCCTGTGTATATCATGTACATGTACAACACTGCCTGTGTATATCATGTACATGTACAACACTGCCTATGTACTATCATCCTCAATAGAGGAACAACGATGGATGGGCGACTGTGGCTCAGTGGTTAGCATGCTCATCTTTCATTCAGAGGGTCAGTGGTTCGAGCCCCGGCTCCGCTAGTCCTAGTCGTTGCGTCCTTGAGCAAGACACTTAACCCCTAATTGCTGTGTCTACAGTGTATAGAGCAAACATGCAAGTCGCTTGGGATGAAAGTGTCAGCTAAATGTAATGGATCACTAGAGGAACATTGATGATCAATAGAGGAACATTGATGATCACTAGAGGAACATTGATGATCAATAGAGGAACATTGATGATCACTAGAGGAACATTGATGATCACTCACATTGAACCTGTCCACTCAGACAGAGACGTTCTCCTGACGGATGATGTCTCACTCCACGGTCTGAAGACTCGCTTTGACGGTTTCACAGCTTCTAACTCTGTCGTTGGCCACAAGTCGCTAACATCTGTCCTCAGGGATCCAGACCTGCTGTTGAGCCCGTAAGGATGTGTTGAAATACTAGTTACGGTGCTAAAGGTGTTACGCTAACATTAAACCAAGAGAGTGAGTCATTAGTTTGAGGTTAATTGTTCCAGCTAATAAACCGACGGAGGCCAAGAAGACGAGACACTCCTTAAAATGAGCGTTACATTGCCGTTAAAGCCTTCTGACGTTTACATATAATCTGTACAATATTCCGATGTGGACTCCTGAAGGAAAGCTCAGTGTTTGATGGACCGATCCGCTTCCACGCCGTACGCTCTGGGTTCTTGTGGTCTTTAAGCTTCCTGATGACGTGGACTACACAGGATTTGATTTGTGGGATAATTACGCATTACAGTGCACTGTGAACGCTGCATGAGAGCCTGAATGTGATTGTGAGGGATTCTGGGAAAGTCAGGTTTGAATTATAAACCGGTTCACGTCACACAACCAGCAGAAGAACAGAGTTCAGACGAAGCAAAAGCCCTGCGGTGGGAACGAGGACCGGACATCGGAGGTCTTCTTCCACCAGTGAGACGTCGTTTCTTCTTTGTTTTTAGCACGAAGACTCTCGGTTTCCTGCTTCTAAATGCTGTGAGGAGGGCGTGTTGACGACGTCCAGCTCTTGGATGGACGTGTCCATCGACCGGCGGAGAAGCAGGACGACACACTGAACTAGTGATCACCAGCTGTGCAGCATTAGTAACATTAGTAATGTCACATATCAAGCATCAGTGCCAGGGGGCTGAATTCTGTCGTTTGAATGATTTAGGAAGTTCTTATTCTTGTTT
>NC_136601.1:515097-522597 GCF_910589615.1 Taurulus bubalis
TGATTTGGGTTAGAGAATGTTCACATATTGAGCTATGATTTGGGTTAGAGAATGTTCACATATTGTTATGATTTGGGTTAGAGAATGTTCACATATTGAGTTATGATTTGGGTTAGAGAATGTTCACATATTGTTATGATTTGGGTTAGAGAATGTTCACATATTGAGTGATGATTTGGGTTAGAGAATGTTCACATATTGAGTTATGATTTGGGTTAGAGAATGTTCACATATTGAGTTATGATTTGGGCTAGAGAATGTTCACATATTGTTATGATTTGGGTTAGAGAATGTTCACATATTGAGTTATGATTTGGGTTAGAGAATGTTCACATATTGTTATGATTTGGGTTAGAGAATGTTCACATATTGAGTTATGATTTGGGTTAGAGAATGTTCACATATTGAGCTATGATTTGGGTTAGAGAATGTTCACATATTGAGCTATGATTTGGGTTAGAGAATGTTCACATATTGAGTTATGATTTGGGTTAGAGAATGTTCACATATTGAGCTATGATTTGGGTTAGAGAATGTTCACATATTGAGCTATGATTTGGGTTAGAGTTGGACCTTACAGCTGCATCATTTCAAAGAAATAATCATCCTGAAAGTGATTTTTTTATAGGCGGACCTGAAACCTTTTCATTTTCTCCGAATCAGAATCAGAATCAGAAACCGTTTATTGCCAGGAGTGTTTGCACAAACAAGGAATTTGGTTAGGCGGAAGGTGCATACATTAGACATTAGACATTAGACGAGACAAACAACAATCAATGACAGCAACAGTGCAATGATGTCTAAATCAGATAAAGATAAAGATAAAGTGCTCAGACCACAGATAACATTAATGTAAGTGTATGTTAAAGTGACGTGTGTGTTTAAGTTAAAGTTAAGTGTATGTGGCATGAGTGTTTAAATATGAATTGTGCAGTGGAGTGACCGGTAGGAGGAGAGAAAGGAATAAAGAATAACAATAAATGGTCCGAAAGAATGGTCCGAGAATAGTCCTGTGATAGAGTCAGTCAGTGGAGAACCCGGCTCTATTGATGAGCCCGACTGCCGACGGGAAAAAACTGTTAGTGTGGCGTGAGGTCTTAGTCCTGATGGACCTCAGCCTCCTGCCAGAGGGGAGGGACACGAACAGGTTGTGTCCAGGGTGAGAGGGGTCAGCTGTGATCTTTCTTGCCCGCTTCAGTGTCCTGGAAGTGGACAGGACCTGGAGGGACGGCAAATTGCAGCCAATCACCTCTCAGCAGAGCGGATGATGCGCTGCAGCCTGGCCTTGTCCTTGGCAGTGGCTGCAGCGTACCAGACGGTGATGGAGGAGCAGAGGATGGACTCAACGATGGCAGTGTAGAACTGCACCATCATTTTCTTTGGCAGGTTGAATTTCCTCAGCTGCCTCAGGAAGAACATCCTCTGCTGGGCCTTCTTTGTGATGGAGCTGATGTTCAGCTCCCACTTGAGGTCCTGGGAAATGATGGAGCCCAGGAAGAGGAAGGACTCCACAGCGTCGACGGGGGAGTCACACAGGATGAGAGGGCGGGTGGGGCTGCATTCTTTCTGAAGTCCACAACCATCTCCACTGTCTTCAGGGCGTTGAGCTCCAGGTTGTTCTGTGTGTCATCTTCATTTACTCTTAACCAGTAACATGTAGACTGATATTTACACATCTGAACACAATCTCACATGTGTACCTTTTATTATAACACCAACATTATTCAAATAGTCTTAGTGGTTGCAGAGATATACCCTTTAGTTTGGGGATGACATTTTCGAGGAAAGGGCGAGTTTAGTTGTTAAACCTAACTAGTAGTTTAGATGTTAAACCTAAGGTGTAAATGACAGCAATACCTTCCCCTAACGTGTCATCAAACTGACCAATCAGAGAGCGGGGCCACTTTCTTCAGAGGACGTCTGTCTCAACATCTGGTTGGTTCATACAGAAAACAAACATCAAAGTTCCCTCAAGCAGCTGGAAACATGTGGACACACACACACACACACACACACACACACACACACACACACACACACACACACACACACACACACAAATAATCAATTGGCTGGCAGCTATAAATAATTCAGACTTTCCAACGTTCATCATCATGATGACCATGATGATGGACCAGAGACCTCCTCATTCAGCAGCCTCATCCTCTTCCTCCTCTTCCTCCTCCTCCTCCTCTTCCTCCTCTTCCTCCTCCTCTTCCTCCTCTTCCACCTCCTCCTCCTCAGTCGACTCTTTCCTGCCCCACCTCTTACTCTTCCTCCTCCTCAGTCCACCCTTTCCTGCACCACCTCTTCCTCTTCCTCCTCCTCTTCTTCCTCCTTCTCCTCTTCCTCCTCCTCCTCCTCTTTTTCCTACTCCTTCTCCTCCTCCTCCTCTTCCTCCTCTTCCTCCTCCTCCTCCTCCTCAACATCATCATCATCCTCATTTACAGCTGCAGACGAGACATGACGATTAGAGAGGAGATCTGCCTTCATTTGAAGGAAACCACAGAGGAGAGAGGGAAGGAGAGGAGGAGAGAGGGAAGGAGAGAAAGAGAGAGGGAAGCAGAGGAGGAGATAGGGAAGGAGAGGAGGATAGAGGGAAGCAGAGGAGGAGAGAGGGAAGGAGAGGAGGAGAGAGGGAAGCAGAGGAGGAGAGAGGGAAGGAGAGGAGGAGAGAGGGAAGCAGAGGAGGAGAGAGGGAAGGAGAGGAGGAGAGAGGGAAGCAGAGGAGGAGGAGATGATAGAAGAGGAGAAGAGGAGAGGAGGAGAGGAGAGAGGAAACAAGAGAGGAGAGTAGTGAGGAGAGAGTAGAGAAGGAGGTGCGGAGAGAGGAAAGAGGAGGAGTGCTGCTCCGTTTCCCCATGTCCATGAACGCACCATCAGGTGGAGCCGCCTGACACCTGCAGCCTTCTGACCGTCTGTCGGCCGGATGGAGGTGCGTTTGTATCTGCACATACGCGCGTGCACGTGCACACACACGCGTGCACACGCATACACACACGCTCACACAGACGCACGCGCGCAGACGCGCGCGCACAGCCTTCACGCCTAACGCGCTGCGTCTCTCGCTCATCTTCATCTTCTTCGTCGATACAAAGCAGAAACGCGCCGAAGGAGCGCTCGCTTTCTACTAACCTGAAGCTGATGAGGGAGCGCTCGCTTTCTACTAACCTGAAGCTGATGAGGGAGCGCTCGCTTTCTACTAACCTGAAGCTGATGAGGCGGAGAAAGAGATCCAGACGGTCTGCTGCCGAACCTCCGAGTGACGCCTAGATCCTCCCGGTCTCTCTCTCTCTCTCTCTCTCTCTCTCTCTCTCTCTCTCTCTGTCTCTGTCTCTCTCTCTCTCTCTCTCTCTCTCTCTCTCTCTCTCTCTCTCTCTCTCTCTCTGTCTCTCTCTCTCTCTCTCTCTCTGTCTCTCTCTCTGTCTCTCTCTCTCTATCTCTCTCTCTGTCTCTCTCTCTCTCTCTCTCTCTCTCTCTCTCTCTCTCTCTCTCTCTCTCTCTGTCTCTCTCTCTGTCTCTCTCTCTCTCTCTCTCTCTGTCTCTCTCTCTCTCTCTGTCTCTCTCTCAATTCAATTCAATTCAATTCAATTGGCTTTATTGGCATGAATGTTGGAACAACAATATTGCCAAAGCAAGTACAAACACAAAAACACAAAAACATACAAATCTCATGGACAATAATAATAAAAACAATAATAAGATTGAAAGAGTACAGGTGTGTGTGTGTGTGTGTGTGTGTGTGTGTGTGTGTGTGTGTGTGTGTGTGTGTGTGTGTGTGTGTGTGTGTGTGCGCATGTGTGCATATGTGCATGTGTGTGTGTGTGTGTGTGTGTGTGTGTGTGTGTGTGTGTGTGTGCGCATGTGTGCATATGTGCATGTGTGTGTGTGTGTGTGTGTGTGTGTGTGTGTGTGTGTGTGTGCATGTTAAAACCCATTCTATAAGAATCTATAAGGATGGGTTTTAGGAAGTGATCCTGATGCTTTCTACCAGCTGGGGCTTTGTCCCGCCCCTCCTCAGCTGTGATTGGGCGGCTGAGCATTACGTGGCGGTGACGGGCGCAGCGTTTGGTTTCTACGCTTAGCGACCAGAAAAAACGCTCTCTGTAAATGAAGCGCTCCCAAAATACTCAGTAATAAGTTGAGTTATGGCCTCTGATTTAGTGATCACATTGTTTCCTGTGTGGATCCTCACAGACGGACAGAAGTCAACATGGAGGCGCTGAGGTCAAGAGGAGGAAGAGGAGGGAGATTCAAAGGGTTGTGAGTATGAAGACGAGCTGCAGGAACAGATGGCCGACGGCCTTCAGCTCTTTATTAATAAAAACAATACTACTGCTGGTGGAGGTGCGTTCAGGTGTCGTCGGCGGTGGAAGCAGCCGGCGAAACGCTAATGCACTCTTTGTTAACGTGTCATCAGCTGCCTCATTTATCTCTGAGCACACACAGACAGACACTAAGCAAACAAGACACAGCTGCTGCTGCCCGCCGCCACGGCACGCCAACTACACGCCAACTACACGCATTGAAAACACGGCAACCACACACCAACTACACACCAACTACACGCCAACTACACGCACTGAAAACACGGCAACTACACGGCAACTACACACCAACTACACGCCAACTACACGCACTGAAAACGCGGCAACCACACACCAACAACACAGCAACAACACACACTTCAACACGCCAACCACAAGGTAACAACACACTAACAACAAGGCAACACCACACCAACAACATGACAACCACACGCCAACAACAAGCCAACCACAAGTCAACTACACACCAACCACAAGTCACCAACACACCAACCACAAGTCAACTACACACCAACCACAAGTCACCAACACACCAACCACAAGTCAACTACACACCAACCACAAGTCAACTACACACCAACCACAAGTTAACAACAAGTCACCAACACGCCAACCACGAGTCAACTACACACCAACCACAAGTCAACTACACACCAACCACAAGTTAACAACAAGTCACCAACACGCCAACCACAGGTCAACTACACACCAACCACAAGTTAACAACAAGTCCCCAACACACTAACCACAAGTCAACTACACACCAACCACAAGTCAACTACACACCAACCACAAGTTAACAAAAAGTCCCCAACACACTAACCACAAGTCAACTACACACCAACCACAAGTCAACTACACACCAACCACAAGTTAACAACAAGTCCCCAACACACTAACCACAAGTCAACTACACACCAACCACAAGTTAACAACAAGTCCCCAACACACTAACCACAAGTCAACTACACACCAACCACAAGTCAACTACACACCAACCACAAGTTAACAACAAGTCACCAACACGCCAACCACAGGTCAACTACACACCAACCACAAGTTAACAACAAGTCACCAACACACCAACCACAAGTCAACTACATACCAACCACAAGTCACCAACACGCCAACCACAAGTCAACTACACACCAACCACATGTCACCAACACACCAACCACAGGTCAACTACACACAAACCACAAGTCAACTACACACCAACCACATGTCAACAACACACCAACCACAAGTCACCAACACACCAACCACAAGTCAACTACACACCAACCACAAGTTAACAAGTCACCAACACACCAACCACAAGTCAACTACACACCAACCACAAGTCACCAACACACCAACCACAAGTCAACTACACACCAACCACAAGTTAACAACAAGTCACCAACACGCCAACCACAGGTCAACTACACACCAACCACAAGTTAACAACAAGTCACCAACACACCAACCACAAGTTAACAAGTCACCAACACACCAACCACAAGTCAACTACACACCAACCACAAGTTAACAAGTCACCAACACACCAACCACAAGTCAACTACACACCAACCACAAGTCACCAACACACCAACCACAAGTCAACTACACACCAACCACAAGTTAACAACAAGTCACCAACACGCCAACCACAGGTCAACTACACACCAACCACAAGTTAACAACAAGTCACCAACACACCAACCACAAGTCAACTACATACCAACCACAAGTCACCAACACCCCAACCACAAGTCAACTACACACCAACCACATGTCAACAACACACCAACCACAAGTCAACTACACACCAACCACAAGTTAACAACAAGTCACCAACACGCCAACCACAGGTCAACTACACACCAACCACAAGTTAACAACAAGTCACCAACACACCAACCACAGGTCAACTACACACCAACCACAAGTCACCAACACGCCAACCACAAGTCAACTACACACCAACCACATGTCAACAACACACCAACCACAAGTCAACTACACACCAACCACAAGTCAACAACACGCCAACCACAAGTCAACAACACACCAACCACAAGTCAACAACACACCAACCACAGGTCAACTACACACCAACCACAAGTAAACAACAAGTCACCAACACGCCAACCACAAGTCAACAACACACCAACCACAAGTCAACTACACACCAACCACAAGTCAACAACACGCCAACCACAAGTCAACTACACACCAACCACAAGTCAACTACACACCAACCACAAGTAAACAAGTCACCAACACACTAACCACAAGTCAACTACACACCAACCACAAGTCAACTACACACCAACCACAAGTTAACAACAAGTCACCAACACGCCAACCACAAGTCAACTACACACCAACCACAAGTCAACTACACACCAACCACAAGTTAACAACAAGTCACCAACACGCCAACCACAAGTCAACTACACACCAACCACAAGTAAACAACACACTAACCACAAGTCAACTACACACCAATCACAAGTTAACAACAAGTCACCAACACACCAACCACAAGTCAACAACACGCCAACCACAAGTCAAAAACACGCCAACCACAAGTCAAAAACATGCCAACCACACACCAACCACAAGTCAACCACATGCACCAACCACAAACATC
This sequence comes from Taurulus bubalis, assembly GCF_910589615.1. NCBI lineage: Eukaryota > Metazoa > Chordata > Actinopteri > Perciformes > Cottidae > Taurulus > Taurulus bubalis. Next base: position 522,064 of record NC_136601.1, read on the forward strand.
AACAACACGCCAACCCCACCCACCAACAACACGTCAACGACACACCATCCACAAGTCAACCACATGCCAACCACACGCCAACCAAAAGTCAACAACACAGCAACCACACGCAAACCTCAAGTCAACAACACCACACACACCAAAAGTCAACAATACAACACACCAACAACACATCAACCAGACTCTAACGACAAGTCAACAACAAACCAACAACACGCTAATCACAAGTCAACAACACACCAACGAAAAGTCAACCACACGACACAACTATGTGTTTTTGATGCGTGTCGTTGGTGTGTTGTTGGTGCGTGCTGTTGCCGTGTTGTTGATGTGTGTTGTTAATGCGTGTTGTTGGCGTGTCGTTGGTGTGTCGTTGCCACATGTTGTTGGTGTGTGTTGTTGGCATGTTGTTGGTGTGTTGTTGGTGTGTTGTTGGTCCGTGTTGTTGGCATGTTGTTGGTGCTTGTTGTTGGTGCATGTTGTTGATGCGCGTTGTTGGTGCGTGTTGTTGGCATGTTTTTGGTGTGTTTTTGG
>NC_136601.1:527597-530097 GCF_910589615.1 Taurulus bubalis
AGACCCCCCGTCACCCCGAGACAGACCGGCTCGTAGCAGAGAAACAAGCTCAGGGCTCCACTAATGCAGCGTGATGGTGAGTTGTATCTTTATGCATTTCATAATTGTATTTATGCCGGTCGTATTACATCATATTTTTTGTCTACACCGTGAAGGCCGGTCCGTGAAAATATTGTCTGACACAAAACCGGTCCATGGCTCAAAAAAGGTTGTGTACCACTGCATTAGAGTACGGTCACATAGCCCACAGTGGATACCCCCGTGCACACGCCGCCGCACCCCCCCCCCCCACAACAACAAGATGAGCACAACAACAACAAGGTGAGACCACAACAACAACAAGATGAGCACAACAACAACAAGATGAGCACAACAACAACAAGGTGAGACCACAACAACAACAAGGTGAGACCACAACAACAAGATGAGCACAACAACAACAAGATGAGCACAACAACAACAACAAGGTGAGCCCACAACAACGTGAGACCACAACAACAACAACGTGAGACCACAACAACAACAAGATGAGCACAACAACAACAAGGTGAGACAACAACAACGTGAGACCACAGCAACAACAAGATGAGACCACAGCAACAACAAGATGAGACCACAACAACAACAAGGTGAGACCACAACAACAACAAGGTGAGACCACAACAACAACAACAAGGTGAGACCACAACAACAACAACAAGGTGAGACCACAACAACAACAACAACGTGAGACCACAACAACAACAACAAGGTGAGACAACAACAACAAGGTGAGACCACAACAACAACGTAAGACCACAACAACAACAAGGTGAGACCACAACAACAAGGTGAGACCACAACAACAATAACAAGGTGAGACCACAACAACAACAACAAGGTGAGACCACAACAACAACAAGATGAGACCACAACAACAACAAGATGAGACCACAACAACAACAAGATGAGACCACAACAACAACAAGATGAGCACAACAACAACAAGATGAGACCACAACAACAACAAGATGAGCACAACAACAACAAGGTGAGCACAACAACAACAACAAGGTGAGCCCACAACAACAACAACGTGAGACCACAACAACAACAACGTGAGACCACAACAACAACAAGATGAGCACAACAACAACAAGGTGAGACAACAACAACGTGAGACCACAGCAACAACAAGATGAGACCACAGCAACAACAAGATGAGACCACAACAACAACAAGATGAGACCACAACAACAACAAGATGAGACCACAACAACAACAAGGTGAGACCACAACAACAACAACGTGAGACCACAACAACAACAACGTGAGACAACAACAACAAGGTGAGACCACAACAACAACAACAACAACGTGAGACCACAACAACAACAAGGTGAGACCACAACAACAAGGTGAGACCACAACAACAATAACAAGGTGAGACCACAACAACAACAACAAGGTGAGACCACTACAACAACAACAACAAGGTGAGACCACAACAACAAGGTGAGACCACAACAAGGTGAGACCACAACAACAACAAGGTGAGACCACAACAACAACAACAAGGTGAGACCACAACAACAAGGTGAGACCACAACAACAACAAGGTGAGACCACAACAACAAGGTGAGACCACAACAACAATAACAAGGTGAGACCACAACAACAACAAGGTGAGACCACTACAACAACAACAACAAGGTGAGACCACAACAACAACAAGGTGAGACCACAACAACAACAACAACAAGGTGAGACCACAACAACAACAAGGTGAGACCACAACAACAAGGTGAGACCACAACAACAACAACAACAACGTGAGACCACAACAACAACAACAAGGTGAGACCACAACAACAACAACAAGGTGAGACAACAACAAGGTGAGACCACAACAAGGTGAGACCACAACAACAACAACAAGGTGAGACCACAACAACAACAAGGTGAGACCACAACAACAACAAGGTGAGACCACAACAACAACAACAACAACAAGGTGAGACCACAACAACAACAACAAGGTGAGACCACAACAACAACACCAACAACAAGGTGAGACCACAACAACAACAAGGTGAGACCACAACAACAACAAGGTGAGACCACAACAACAAGGTGAGACCACAACAACAACAACGTGAGACCACAACAACAACAACAAGGTGAGACCACAACAACAACAAGGTGAGACAACAACAAGGTGAGACCACAACAACAACAACAAGGTGAGACCACAACAAGGTGAGACCACAACAACAACAACAAGGTGAGACCACAACAAGGTGAGACCACAACAACAACAAGGTGAGACCACAACAACAACAACAAGGTGAGACCACAACAACAACGTGAGACCACAACAACAACAACAACAACGTGAGACCACAACAACAACAAGAAGGTGAGACCACAACAAGGTGAGACCACAACAACAAGGTGAGACCACAACAACAAGGTGAGACCACAACAACAACAAGGTGAGACCACAACAACAACAAGGTGA
>NC_136601.1:535097-542597 GCF_910589615.1 Taurulus bubalis
CTACCTCTTTAGTCCACAGGGGGTGCTAGAACTAACACAACCTCTTTAGTCCACAGGAGGTGACAGAACCAACACTACCTCTTTAGCCCACAGGGGGCGACAGAACCAACACTACCTCTTTAGTCCACAGGGGGCACCATAACTAACACTACCTCTTTAGTCCACAGGGGGCGCTAGAACCAACACTACCTCTTTATTCCACAGGGGGCACCAAAACCAACACTACCTCTTTAGTCCACAGGGGGCACTAGAACCAACACTACCTCTTTAGTCAACAGGGGGCGCTAGAACCAACACTACCTCTTTAGTCCACAGGGGGCGCTAGAACCAACACTACCTCTTTAGTCCACAGGGGGCACCATAACTAACACTACCTCTTTTGTCCACAGGGGGCACTAGAACCAACACTACCTCTTTAGTCCACAGGGGGTGCTAGAACCAACACTACCTCTTTATTCCACAGGGGGCACCAAAACCAACACTACCTCTTTATTCCACAGGGGGCACCAAAACCAACACTACCTCTTTAGTCCACAGGGGGCGCTAGAACCAACACTACCTCTTTAGTCCACAGGGGGCGCTAGAACCAACACTACCTCTTTAGTCCACAGGGGGCACCATAACCAACACTACCTCTTTAGTCCACAGGGGGTGCTAGAACTAACACTACCTCTTTTGTCCACAGGGGGCACTAGAACCAACACTACCTCTTTAGTCCACAGGGGGTGCTAGAACCAACACTACCTCTTTATTCCACAGGGGGCACCAAAACCAACACTACCTCTTTAGTCCACAGGGGGCGCTAGAACCAACACTACCTCTTTAGTCCACAGGGGGCGCTAGAACCAACACTACCTCTTTAGTCCACAGGGGGCACCATAACCAACACTACCTCTTCAGTCCACAGGGGGTGCTAGAACTAACACTACCTCTTTAGTCCACAGGGGGCGCTAGAACCAACACTACCTCTTTAGTCCACAGGGTTGTTTTTGAACCTTCTTGTTGTTGAAATGTGCTACAAATAAACGTTCCTTTCCTTAAAGGTTAGTTGTTAATGTCGCCATTACCTCCAGCTTCTCCCGCCTTGTTGCGGCGGCGCCTCAGGATGACCTCCAGCTCGCTGTCCTTCTTCCCCGTCGGCGACGGCCCCGCCTCCTGGGAGCCTCGGCTGGGGCTCCTCTTCACCGGCTCCTGGGAGCCTCGGCTGTCGCTCCTCTTTACCGGCTCCTGGGAGCCTCGGCTGGGGCTCCTCTTCACCGTCTCCTGGGGAGAGCACAAGCGTCACTGCAGCGAGAAAAACACTTCTCCGTGTGGAACTAACAATAACTTCAGTGAGTTAATCACTGATTAACGTGCAGCCAGGAGTCAGTACCAGGATGCCTTTCAGCTCCTCCATAGCGCTCTCTGCTGGCTTCTCCTCACAGACGGGAGGCGGCTAGGAGGAAGAACACAGAACAGATTATATTATAGTTTAGAGAAGGAGAAGAACAAGAACAAGAACAAGGAGAAGAAGAAGAAGAAGAAGAAGAAGAAGAAGAAGAAGAAGAAGAAGAAGAAGAAGAAGAAGAAGAAGAAGAAGACACCTTGCTCTCCTGACTCTTGACCGACCGCAGGACGACTCCATGTTTGATTCTCTCCATCATTTCATTCAGCGCCTTTGCCTTCACGTCGCCGCCCTCGCCAGCTGGACACAAACAGGAAGTTGACAGTTGGCCAGATGGGACACGCCCACATCTCAGGCTACCTGTCACTCAGGGGACTCACCTGCAGGCTGCTCGGCCTTCAGCGAGGCCTTGGAGCCTTTGGAGGTCTTCCTCATGATGGCGATCAGTGAGCTGAGAAGAGACATCCAGAATGCCTCATTTCATATTCAAACACAACACTTTGTGTAAAATATACTGAACTAAATACTTAAGTACAAGTACGAGCACCATGGTCTAATAAAACTCCATCACAAGAAAAACTCATGAAACATTAATGTCAGAAGTAAAACGGTGTCTGGGTTTATATATATATATATATATATATATATATATATATATATATATATATATATATATATATATATATATATATATATATGCTTTTTTGCAACCATTGGCGTCTTTGCTTTGAGTTTGCATGTAATCTACTCGCGTGTCAAATTTGCAGCATTGGAATTCAAACCCAGTGGAGTTACAGGAAGTGATGTCACACTGAAATATGTCTCCTGTCTCACCTGAGGGGGTTGCACCTCGAGGGGGGAGGAGGTGGAGGAGGAGGGGGGGGAGGAGGGGGAGGAGGGGGAGGTGGGGGAGGGGGCGGGGCCAGTCCAGGTTCAGGGGGAGGCGGGGCCGTGATGGTCGTCGGGTCAACCTCTTTCTTCTGGGTCTCCTGGAGCTCGTGGACTGTGCAGACATTAGAGACAATAGAGACAATAGAGATAGTAGAGACATTTGAGACATTTGAGACAATAGAGACAGTAGAGACATCCATTATCATCCTCTTATCCGGGGTTGGGTCTCGTGGCAGCAGGTCCAGCAGGCTTCCCTCTCACCCGCAACACTTTCCAGCTCATTCTGGGATCCTGAGGCGTTCCCAGTCAGCTGGGAGATATAATCCCTCCAGCGTGTCCTGGGTCTTCCTCAGGGTCTCCTATCAGTTGAACGTGCCTGGAAAGCCTCTAATGGAGGCGTCCAGGAGGCATCCTGACTAGATGCTGAACCACATCAGCTGACTCCTTTCAACACGAAGGAGTAGTGGCTCAACCCCTCAGCTCCTCCTGATGTCCAAGCTCCTTACCCTATCTCTAAGGCTGAGCCCTACAGAGGAAACTGATCTTCTTACTCTATCTCTAAGGCTGAGCCCTACAGAGGAAACTCATCTCCTTACTCTATCTCTAAGGCTGAGCCCTACAGAGGAAACTCATCTCCTTACTCTATCTCTAAGGCTGAGCCCTACAGAGGAAACTCATCTTCGTCTAATGTATGCACCTTCCGCCTAACTAAATTCCTCGTTTGTGCAAACATTCCTGGCAATAAACGGTTTCTGATTCTGATTCTGATCTCCTTACTCTATCTCTAAGGCTGAGCCCGACAGAGGAAACTCATCTCCTTACTCTATCTCTAAGGCTGAGCCCGACAGAGGAGACTCATCTCCTTACTCTATCTCTAAGGCCACCTGACGTTCTCCGCACCCTGGCTGCGCCTAGATATCCTGTCTGTGAAAGTCACGAACAGGACCGGTGATAAAGGGCAGCCCTGATGGAGGCCAACACCCACCGGGAACCACCGAAGATAAGAACACAGTTCCTACTGCAGTACAGAGACCGGATGACCCGTGCCAACGGGTCCGGCACCCCATACTCCCGCAGCACCCCCCACAAAGACCCGGTTGAAAGCCTTCTCCAAGTCTACAAAGCACATGTAGACTGGTTGGGCGAACTCCCAAGACCCCTCCAGTAGTCTCTGAGGGTAAAGAGCTGGTCCACTGTTCCACGACCGGGACTGAATCCACACTGCTCGTCTTGAATCTGATGTTCGACAAGCGGTCGTAGCCTCCTTTCAGCACCCTGGCATAAGCTTTTCCCGGGAGGCTGAGTAGTGTGATTCCACGATAATACAGCACCTTCTCCGGTCCCCCTTCTTGAAGATGGGAACCACCACCCCGGTCTGCCAGTTCATGGGCACTGTAACCGACCCCATGCAACATTTAAGAGGCGTGTCAGCCAAGACAGCCCAACAATGTCCAGCGCTGTCCACCCCCGGCGCCTTGCCACCTCTTCCAGTGATATGGGTTCAACCACCCCCAAGTCTTCAGGCGCTGCCCCCTCTCCAGGGGACATGTTGCCCTGGTTTAGGAGTTCTTCAAAGTGCTCTTTCCCCCATCTGGGTCAGCAGTTCCCGGGTTGCCGCCACGACAGACACTGATGACCTAGCGGCCGTGTCCACAATAGAGGCTTTGAACACAGTCCACTCGGATTCCATGTCCCTCGGAAGATGTGAAGGGTTATTCCAGAGGTGGGTATTGAGGACCTCCCGGGCAGGATCCTCCGCCAGACGTTCCCAGTTCACCATCACTACATGTTTGGGCTTGCCAGGTCTTTCTTGACGGCTCCCTCGCCATCTGATCCAACTCACCACCAGGTGGTGATCTGCTCCTCTCTTCACCCGAGTGTTCAAGACATACGGCCGCAGATCAGATGATACGATTACAAAGTCGATCATTGATCTCCGGCCTCACGTGTTCTTGTACCAGGTACACTTATGAGCCACCTTTTGCTCCAACATGGTGTTGGCTATGGACAAACCGTGGCTAGCACAAAAGTCCAATAGCGGGACACCACTCGGGTTCATATCGGGCAAGCCATTCCTCAAAATCACCCCCCTCCAGGTTTCTCTATCATTGCCCACGTGAGCATTGAAGTCTCCCAGGAGAACTATGGAGTCGGCAGGCGCCGCCGTTTCCAGGACCCTCCCACTGACTCCATGAAGGACTGCTGTTCGGTGCATAAGCACAAACAACAGTCAGAGCCTTACTCCCCGCAACCCGCAGGAGGCGACCCTCTCGTTCTCCGGGGAAAACTCCAACACGGCGGCGCTCAGCCGGGGGCTCGATTGCCACTCCCGCCCAGCGCCTCTCACCCTGGGTAACTCCAGAAAAGGACAAGGTCCAACCCTTCTCCAGGAGCTTGGTTCCGGAGCCCGTGCTGTGCGTGGAGGTGAGCCCAACTATGGGTACCCTGACGCTCACCCACGAGCTCCCCTCCTTTGTCTACAATAATACTACTGATGTACTACAGTACTACTGCTAATACTACTGACATGTACTACCGTACGACCGTACTACCCCCCACCCCCTCCCACTATCTCTGGCCATCATGAACGAGGCTTTATTGCTGGCTGGAGGCCGACTTCATGTGACCCATTTACAAAGGGACAAATTCCGTGTTGCATCCTGGGAGAAAGTGTGTGTTGGTCAGCTTTCCTGCAGCAGATGGGTCGATGGTTGGTGTTGGAGTCAGTGGAGGAACCCACTGACACCACAGAAGAAGAAGGCAGCAGGGACGCCACTACTTCTGTTATCTGCAGCCATGTTTTAACAATTGTGCACCAAAAATAAAACCGTCAATGTGTTCCTCATTTATGTACAAATATGTATTCATTGATGTGAATTACTTTTTATGGCTGTGAGGCTGAAATGTTCCCATAAATAAAGATGTGAACTATATTTCCTTCACATGTCATATAACTGACAGGATGATCAGGGCTATTGATCACCTCGAGCCTCCAGCTCCTCCTTCTCCTTCTCTGCTTCCTCCAGTCGGCTCTCCGCCTCCTTCTTCTCCTCCTCCAGCAGCTCCAGCTGCATCTGCAGAGCCTCCATCTGCTTCTTCACACAGCTCTGCTCCAGCTGGGCCTCCAGACTGTGCACCTACACACACACACACACACACACACACACACATACACACACACACACACACACACACACACACACACACACACACACACACACACACACACACACACACACACCACACACACACACCTGTTCAGGTACTCTGTTCTCTACCTGCTCAGCTACTCTGGCCCTGAAGACCTTGAAGCTGATGACATCATCATAGTTTACCTGCTGCAGGTGCTGCAGACGCTCCTCCTCCAGCGTTTTCGTGACGGTCGCCACGTCCTCCAGAGCTTTGAGGAGCTGGACGCTGGGCTCAGCGCTCTGCAGGAGCAGCATGCTCTGCCTGTTGGCCTCCTTCTGCTTCACCAGCATCTGAGGAGGAGAAAGAGAAGGAGGAGGAGAAGAGTGTGTTAATGTGTACAATGTACCTCCTTCTCTCCTCCTCTTCCTCCTCCCCTCCTCCTCCTCCCCTCTCACCTGGTGAGCGTACGTCTCGGCCTTCTCCCTCAGGTCCTGCTCCAGGTCCAGCTGCTCCTTCATGCCGTCGTACTCCTGAGCCGCCATCATGGAGACTACAGAGACATCAGCACAGTTAGCACGATTAGTTTAGCATCACAATCATCTTCAACAAACAGTGGATCAATAAAAGGTTCCATCACCTCTGTTGAATCTCTTGATGGTTCTCCGTTGTTGCTCAACAGACTCACGGAGATCCTTCATCTCAGAACGGTCTGTATCGGACTAAAGAGAGGAGGAGAGGAGTCAAGGAGAGGAGTCAAAGAGAGGAGAGAAGGAGAGGAGGAGAAGTATGAGGAAGAGGAGGATACTGATCTCGTCCTCCTCACCTGTGCCGTCAGCTCTTCTATGCGTTGCTGCTGTTCATGAATCTGACAAAGAAAGTTCTTCTTCTCCTCCAATAAAGTGTTGACGGTGTCCCCGAGCTCTGCAAACAACAACAAGGTGTGTTTATTAAATATGAATAAATACTTCATAATCAGCCATAGTACATATAGTCTAACCTGTATTTATTAGTCACAGTGTGTATATAATACTACGTACTGTACCTTTAACTTGTTGTTGGTACTGTGTGAAGGTGTCAGGGCTCCCGTCTGCAGCGTCTGCGTCTGCGCCTGCAGCGCCTGCAGCGTCTGCAGCGTCTGCAGCGCCTGCAGCGCCTGCAGCGTCTGCAGCGCCTGCAGCGTCTGCAGCGCCTGCAGCGTCTGCGCCTAAAGTGCCTGCAGCGTCTGCAGCGTCTGCAGCGTCTGCTGCGATGCAGTCGGAGATGCTGGGAAGCAGCTGGTCCAGAGACGGACGAGACGTCAGGCTCAAGTACTTCAACTTCCTGTTCTCGCGGTTCAGCTGAAGGTCAAAGTTCACAGAGGTCAATGACACATAGTTAAAACCAATAATATTGATCCTTTCAGAAGCAGCGTCATGGTGGTGAAAGTATCTGAATAGTCAAGAAATCTCAGAACTGAAATTCATACATTCACCCGCAGCTCTTTTTCCCTTCTTTTCCCTTCTCCTCAAATTGCTGAAGTACCGTAACCCTTGTGAGAAGAGACGTGTGATTTTACTCTTGACATGACTAAGTGATGATGAAAGAAAGACACGTCCTGTAACCTCCAGGTCTGTGGGAGTCGAATAACTCCGTCTAGACCCTCTGACCAGGAGAAGTTTCTCCAAATTGCGAAGCAAAGTTTTTTTTGTTGCTTTTTTGGTGCGTTTTGAGATCCTGCGACGTCATTGGTCCTCAGACTCTTCTGAAAGCGTGTCAGACGGAACATGCGGAAGGAGACGGTCATTTACATATCCAGTTAGTCATGTCAATGCTTGTGTTTATTGTGATTATTATTGCAGATGTAGATGCTTCATGTCGAAATCTTTCTAGAGAGGAGCAGCATGAGGGCAAAGCACCGAACTATACAGTTAAACAACTCGGGAGCGAGGACACATTTATTGCTCAGACTCTTGACTTTTGATCATATTTATGCTGAAAATAAGTTTACATCTTTTTTTATTTATTTTTAAAGGCAAGGAGTTGCAGATTTGTTAGAGATGAATATATATATATATATATATATATATATATATATATATATATATATATATTAT
>NC_136601.1:545097-580097 GCF_910589615.1 Taurulus bubalis
CCAGGACCAGGACCAGGACCAGGACCCGCCATGAGGACCAGGACCAGGACCCGCCATGAGGACCAGGACCAGGACCCGCCATTAGGACCAGGACCCACCATGAGGACCAGGACCAGGACCAGGACCCGCCATGAGGACCAGGACCCGCCACAATACTAAGTTACAGTGTGGTAGTTGAGTCCTTGGAGACCTTAGCGGGGTTTCAGGCAGCAGATGCTTCTCCACACTAGATGATGTTCAACATGTGGAGCTCATGAACGTTTGAGAAAAGTTGAGTCAAAAAGAGAAAATCAGAAGAAATCGAAGGTCATGAACTTCTCTCATGTGCTGAATGAAGTTGCTGAGCTAGTTCACACTCTGACAAAGTAAAGAACCAACCGATCAGCGTGTGTGAAGATGATGAAGATGACGAAGATGATGATGGAGGAAGAGGAGGAGGCAGCCGGGCGCTGGACTCACCTCTCTTGATGTGTTTGAGTTGTCTCTCGGCCTCGTCTCTCTCCTCCGTCAGCCGGCAGCACTGAGGACGAGAAAACACCAGAAGTTAACATGATGACATCATCATATTTACAACCAATCAAATCAATCACTAGAGTTCCTGACTCCTAAGAACCAGGACCAGGTCTCAGACCCCCACGTGTCTCCTTAAGAACTGATAGATCCTGATCTCAAGGACTTCAGGGTGTTGCTGAGAATCCATTAACATGTTTCCCATTTATGGATGTTTCAACATGTAGAGATGAACAGAAGCTGGACCTGATGGATGTTTCAACATGTAGAGATGAACAGAAGCTGGACCTGATGGATGTTTCAACATGTAGAGATGAACAGAAGCTGGACCTGATGGATGTTTCAACATGTAGAGATGAACAGAAGCTGGACCTGATGGATGTTTCAACATGTAGAGATGAACAGAAGCTGGACCTGATGGATGTTTCAACATGTAGAGATGAACAGAAGCTGGACCTGATGGATGATATTAACGGTGTTTCCTCTCTCCTCAGATGAAGAGGACAGAGGACGCTCAGCGTCTCCTGCAGGAAGCACTTGGCCCACTTTCGGTCTCGGCCACCTGCAGCCTCTCGCTCTGTCAGCTCACGTTTGCCTGAGGAGCTCAGCGAGGGCAGCGGGTTCACCGGGCAGAGAGCACGGCATCGGCTCTGAGAGGAGGGTCAGCGGTTCGATTCCCTGGCTGCTCTGTTATATCTAGCATGGAAACATGCTGAACAAATAAAGTCTGGTCAGGAACACACATTTCATCTCATCTGTAGTGGTAACGCATGCCTCATGGAGCTAGCTAGCGTAGCCACGGAGCAGCTGGCAATGCATTGTGGGAGACGTAGTTGCTGAATGTCTTAATATCTTTCATGAGGACACTCAGTGACTCGAGCAAGGCATTCACATTCAACGAGTAACATTTCTTTATCTTCAGAAGGTCGATGGCATTAGCAATGCTCTGCACTCTTCATGGTTGGGGGTTCAACTCCCGGTGTCCCAGTGGCTTCACAGGAGCTGAGACAGGGTTGCTGGTTCCATCCCCTCTTTGTGAGTGTTGGGGTTTCAGATCCCCAGTGAACACAGTTGCTAAAACCATACACATGACACTTGAATGTACTCTGAATACTTAAACCAAGTCTGGGTTGCTGGTTCCATTCCCTATTCTCAGGATGCAATACTGGAGGAAGGCAGAAAGAGGTTTCAAATCCCAATGTATTTCCATGGGGAAAACCCAAGTTCTCCATTTCTCTTTATGTAGGTCAATGCCCGAAGCAAGGCATCAACACGCTTCTAGGGTTATGGGTTCAATTCCCAGGAACCAAAGACATGCATACACCTTTCAGGGTTGGACCTGTCAATCTAATGGCACAGCGATGCAGGTTGCTAGCTCCATTCCCTCTGTAAGGGAGCAAGGCACTAAACGTGTGACGGTTCATCTCCCTGAACTCAAGGAGTGAAGCAAGGCACTAAACTGCAGATTCAGGGTTAGTCCTCTAGGTCAGAGGGTTGTGTGTTCTATTCCTCTAGTAACCCAGCAAGGCATTGTCCCGGTAGGGAGTGTCCGTTCTCATGGCGAGGCTTTGGGGGTAAAACCTGAGGCGAGGCTCTTTATTCATTTGTGTTAATAATTTCACTCTGAAATAATAAAACACATTTTATAAGGAACGTGACTCATATTTCTGATTATTTCTCTGACATCAATGTGAGGTCTGATCGCGTCGCCCTTCGTGCGCGCGCAGCGGCACATTTAGGGAGGGGTCCGTCCCTGGACAATAAGCTGCCGGCTTCAACGCGACCCAGACCCGGAGACCCGGAGACCCGGACCCGGATCCTCCTGGACTCCTTCAACCCGGTTGCGTGCAGAATAAATACATGCTGAGGGTTTTGTGTCGGGTTACCTCCGTTTGCATGTGCGCGTCCCGCACCTCCTCCTCTTCCTCACATCCCTCCATCTGCGCGGATGAAGAGCAGGGAAGCATTCTCAGCACCGGAGGGTCAAATAGTCCCTTTGTGTGTTCCGGACCGGCGTGATGCGGCTCAGAGTCCCGCAGAGGTCTGCATCTCTTCTCGGGATGAGGAGCTGGGTGCTGATGCTGCTGCCGGCGGACAGGACCCTCCTCTTCCTCCTCTTCCTCCTCTTCCTCCTCCTCCTCCTCCTCCTCCTCTAGCTGACAGCATCATCTGGCTCCCCTGAACTCCTCCTCCTTCCTCTTCCTCCTCCTCCTCTTCCTCCTCTCCCGGTCCCGTTCAACCAAAGTGATTCTGCTTCAAGTCATCAGCCGAGCTCTGATGTCATAATCATGAGCCAAATAATAATAATAATAATAATAATAATATATGAATGATGATACAAATAATGATATAATAATAATAATAATAATATATGAATGATGATAATAACAATGATATAATAATGATATAATAATAATAATAATAATAATAATAATAATAATAATAATAATATATGAATGATGATAATAATAATACTATTATAATAATAATAATCCCACCGTATTGCTCCATGGGTGCTGCGTTCAAGTGCTGCGGGACAATCCATCCAGCTGTGAAACAAGCGTTGCATTCAAGTTCAATTAGTAAAATACGCAACTAATCACCAGCATGAATCATGAATTATTGATGTGATCCTATTTTCTGTTCATGGTGTGTTTTATGTATATTTGTGTGTGTTTTATGTATATTTGTGTATTCTTTATGTTCATCTGAGTTTAATCACTTTACTCAGATTAAAACAACAGACATGACTTCATCACGTTTATGTTTTAATAATAACCAAAGAGATGCAGATCAGCTGCAAAGAAGAGAGAGAGAGAGAGAGAGAGAGAGAGAGAGAGAGAGAGAGAGAGCGAGAGGTGTGTGTGTGTGTGTGAGTGTGTGTGTGTGAGAGAGTGTGTGTGTGTGAAATATAACTGTTCTACACTGACATCTAGAGGTGATTACATGCTAGTACAGATTCTTAAAACACTTGTATTATCAATCTGTATAATTGTTGTTGTTGTTATAGATACATATTCAACAGAAGAAAAAAATGTACAAACATAGTTAAGCTTCTCTTTTCTCATCTTTATTCTCCGTTAAACCCAGTGCGTCACGTGACCGTGGAGTCACGTGACGCACTGGTCGCTTGAACGTAAACACGGAAGTAACTTCAGCGGGAAACAACAAACCGACCGCAGCGTCACTTCCTCCTCAGTTTGAGTCCGTTACCGGAGACTTTACCGGCTCCCGTCACCGACAGGTCCTCCCGGTTCCTTCCTCCCGGTTCTCCCGGTTCTCCCTCCCGGTTCTCCCTCCCGGTTCTCCCTCCCGGTCGTCGGTCCGCTCACACAGAACACGATGGATCTGGTTCTGTGTGTATCTCTGGTTCTGGTTGTTTTCGTAACTCCTGTAACGAGCACTTCCGGTCTGAGGAGCGTCACCAAGACTCAGGTGAGTCCCGCAGGTACATAGTACTAGTACTACTAATACTAGTACTACAGTAGTACTGCTACCAGTACTGCCGTAGCACTGCTGTAGCACTGCTGCAGTACTGCTCATAATACTGTTACTGTAGTACTACTACTAGTACTGCTGTAGTACTTCTCATAATATTGCTACTCTAGTACTGCTCATAACACTGTAGTACTACTAGTACTGATTCTGTGTTACTTCTCATAATATTGATATTATTACTGTAGTACTACTACTGATACTGCTAGTATTGTGTAGTGTAGTACTGCTAGATTGGTGATTTTTGAATCAACAATATCAATGTTTATTTGGTCAAATATATAATATAATTGTTATATTTATATCGTATAATATATTAATAATATATATATATATATATATATATATATATATATATATATATATATATTAATAATATATTTTAACATAATATATATTCATAATAATAATAATCGGTCCATCTGTTCTTTCTAACCACATTCTATAAAAACACGTTCAGAGGTCTAGAGTACTTGTTTGACTGTGTACTTGTGTACCCTGTGTACTCGTGTACTCATGTACCCTGTGTACTCTGTATACCTGTGTACCTGTGTACTCACGTACTCTGTGTACTCGTGTACTCATGTACCCTGTGTACTCTGTGTACCTGTGTACCTGTGTACTCATGTACCCTGTGTACTCATGTACCCTGTGTACTCTATGTACCCTGTGTACTCGTGTACTCATGTACCCTGTGTACTCTGTGTACCTGTGTACCTGTGTACTCACGTACTCTGTGTACCTGTGTACTCTGTGTACTCGTGTACCTGTGTACCTGTGTACTCGTGTACTCTGTGCACACACGTACTCTGTGTGCTCATGTACCTGTGTACTCACGTACTCTGTGTACTCACGTACTCTGTGTACTCGTGTACTCTGTGTACTCGTGTACCTGTGTTCTCTGTGTACTCATGTACCTGTGTACTCGTGTACTCTGTGTACTCACGTACTCTGTGTACTCGTGTACTCTGTGTACTCATGTACCTGTGTACTCGTGTACTCACGTACTCTGTGTACTCGTGTACTCTGTACACGTGTACCTGTGTATTCATGTACTTGTGTACTCTGTGTACTCACGTACTCTGTGTACTCGTGTACTCTGTACTCGTGTACCTGTGTACTCATGTACTTGTGTACTCTGTGTACTCATGTACCTGTGTACTCGTGTACTCTGTGTACTCACGTACTCTGTGTACTCGTGTACTCTGTGTACTCGTGTACCTGTGTTCTCTGTGTACTCATGTACCTGTGTACTCGTATACTCTGTGTACTCACGTACTCTGTGTACTCGCATACTCTGTACTCGTGTATCTGTGTACTCATGTACTTGTGTACTCTGTGTACTCCTGTACCTGTGTACTCATGTACTTGTGTACTCTGTGTACTCCTGTACCTGTGTACTCATGTACTTGTGTACTCTGTGTACTCCTGTACCTGTGTACTCATGTACTTGTGTACTCTGTGTACTCGTGTACAGGTCCTGGGCTTCGACTGGAAGAACTGCGGCGGCCCAGAAGCCCCGGCGGTCCTGAAGACGCTGACGTTGTCTCCAGACCCCGTCTCCATCCCCGGGGCCCTGAGGGCCTCGGCCTCCGGGGCCACGGCTGTGCAGCTGGAGGCGCCGCTGGCTGTGAGTACTTAGTACTTAGTACTTTGTACTTAGTACTGGAGAACATGGGGTAGCGTAGTCGTAGTACTTTATCCAGCCAGTACACACAGTACAACACGTGATGAGTGTACTTCCTGTTTCCTGGAGGTTGAGTGAGGTCACTTCTTTCACAAAGTCATGTGACCCTGTTGTTCCTCTTTTGATGTTTATTACATATTAATGTTTTATATGTTTATTACATATTAATGTCTTATATGTTTATTACATATTACTGTTTTATGTTTATTACATATTAATGTTTTATGTTTATTACATATTAATGTTTTATGTTTATTACATATTAATGTTTTATGTTTATTACATATTACTGTTTTATGTTTATTACATATTAATGTTTTATATGTTTATTACATATTAATGTCTTATATGTTTATTACATATTAATGTTTTATGTTTATTACATATTAATGTTTTATGTTTATTACATATTACTGTTTTATGTTTATTACATATTAATGTTTTATATGTTTATTACATATTAATGTCTTACATGTTTATTACATATTAATGTTTTATATGTTTATTACATATTAATGTTTTATGTTTATTACATATTAATGTTTTATGTTTATTACATATTAATGTTTTATGTTTATTACATATTAATGTTTTATATGTTTATTACATATTAATGTTTTATGTTTATTACATATTAGTGTTTTATGTTTATTACATATTAATGTTTTATGTTTATTACATATTAATGTTTTATGTTTATTACATATTAGTGTTTTATGTTTATTACATATTAATGTTTTATGTTTATTACATATTAACAAGCTCATCATCATGTTTGTGCCCTGAAGCTGCTGTTCATTTCTTAGCAACAAGATTCCTTATAGTTTGACTGATGCTTTCCCCCCCCCCCCCCCCAGCTGAACGTGACCCTGGAGAAGGAGGTAGCAGGGTTCTGGGTTCACGTCCCCTGTGTGGAGGAGGTGGGCAGCTGCCACTACGAGGACGTTTGTGAGCTCCTGACCCAGCTGACTCCGCCGGGTCAAGACTGTCCTGAGCCGCTGCACAGCTACGGGCTGCCCTGCCGCTGCCCCTTCAAGGCTGTGAGTCACGCCAGAGGGTTGTTGGTTCACATGTCACACCTATGGTCTGCTTAAAGCTGTGAGTCACGCCAGAGGGTTGTTGGTTCACATGTCACACCTATGGTCTGTTCAGAGCTGTGAGTCACGCCAGAGGGTTGTTGGTTCACATGTCACGCCTATGGTCTGCTTAAAGCTGTGAGTCACGCCAGAGGGTTGTTGGTTCACATGTCACGCCTATGGTCTGCTTAAAGCTGTGAGTCACACCAGAGGGTTGTTGGTTCACACGTGCCACTCCATTCACTGCAAAGCGTCGTTCTGGTTTCCAGACCTTAAACCAACAAAGACCTGTGATGAGGATCGAGACGAGAACTCACTCTTCTCTTATCGGTTCTCTTTGATTATAATGTCTTTATTATTCTCTTTGTGTAAACAAATATTCTTTCTTGAGTTGTAAAATCTTTTGGTCCATCCTCATGGTGTGATCAGACCCCATGACATCCCTGGCGGTGGCGGTGCCTCACAAAGGGTTTTGTTTGAATCCCCAGGGCTCGTACTCCCTGCCGCTCTCAGACTTCCAGCTGCCCGTCCTGGAGCTCCCGTCCTGGATGACCAACGGGGACTACCGCGTCCTGGCCGCCCTGGGCAGTCGGGGCGTGGCGCTGGGCTGCCTGCAGGTGTCGCTGTCGCTCCGCTCCGGCTGAGCAGGAAGTGGGCATCGACCTCTTCTCCATCGGAACCAAGTTCTCCAAGTAGAACCAATCAAACGAATCACAAGGCAAATAAAAGAAAAAAACTGTTTTAGGAACTCAACTGTATAAAATCATTTTTTATGTAGTTTCTCCAGATAATGATAATAATATTAATGATAATTATTCATATATTAATAAAAGGTTGTTAATTAAAATGGACAGTGAATGTGTTAAAACAGAAGTTCTCTGGTTTTCAAAATAAGGGCGTGACCAGACGCTCTGGAGTCAAAAGGAAGCGGCACGTGTACAAAATATATTTAAATTACTTTTTTATGTTTTTAAGATGAAATGATGATCAGACTTTCTCCTTCAGAAAACATTAAATAGTCTTTATTGTTTATTATCATACAATTTCCTCACCTTAAATACACGCAGCGTTCAGGTGAATCAAAGGTTTTATTAAATATTTTGACATTCAGACTTTCTCATGTTCTGTTTCTAAAAAGTTTTTTAGTTATTTTCTTCATTTATTGATTGTTTCTCTTATTTCACTTTATTTTATTTTATTTTTCATGAACTCTGCTGCTTTTTACTGTTTGATCTATTTTTATGAAATTAACTGATTTTATTTTATTATGATTTAATAAAGATTATCCAATAAACTGTTTCTTGATGTACATTTATTCAATACATTGTTCCTACATGTAGTACTAGTACACTTACTAAGTACTGTACTGCGTTTGGAGGTATTTGTACCTTACTTGAGTATTTCCACTGCATCCTCCTCTTCCTCCCTCTTCCTCCTCCTCCTCCCCTCTTCCTCCTCTTCCTCCTCCCCCTCTTCCTCTTCCTCCTCCTCCTCTTCCTCCTCCTCCTCCTCCTGTAAACTCTTTCCTGTTGCAGGAAACATCCTGATGCTGAAGGTCAGAGACGGGATGTTATGCAGAGAGGAGGGAGGAAACGAGGGAGGAGGAGAGGAAAGGACATTATATTGTTTAATACCTTAAAGTTATATAATTATATAACTTTATGTAATTAAATAACTTTATATAATTATATAAAGTTAAATAATTATATAAAGTTCTTTCAGACGGAGAAAACAACATCACAACATGTTCGTCTGCTGGTTCATCGACTTCCTGTGATTGTGGACCTTCCTCCACACACACACATACACACACACACACACACACACACACACACACACACATACACACGCACGAACGCACACACGCATGCACAGAGTAAAAGTTATTGTAAATATATATATTTTTTGTTATATATTCAGAGAAACCGCAGGGACAATATATATATATATATATATATATATATATATATATATATATATATATATTTACTTCATTAATATTCTTTATTTATTCATAATGTCTCACTTCCTAAAGATAAAACATCTCTTTGTCATTTAATGACTCAGTTTTCCTCCTAAATTAACTCATATAATATAAATGATCAGGAATCAATTCCACAAACATGAAACTTTTCTTCAACTACAAACTAAACTAATCTCCTGACTGGAGTGTTGTGACTGAAGAGTTCACTGATCTCTGACTTCATCAGAACAGGAGAGTGAACCCATGATGCGGTGGGACGCGTTCCTGCAGACGGAGACGGTGTCACGTTTCTTTAAGAGCGCTGTTTCCTCGGGGCAGGAGGGGCTTTTCCGTTTGTGTCTGAAGCGTTTGCATAGACCCTCCTCCTCCTCCTCCTCTTCCTCTTCCTCTTCATCCTCCTCCTCCTCCTCTAGATTGGCCGGCGCTCCGCTCGCATGTGGAACGTCCAAACTTCTCCCAGTTGGAGCTGAACTGTGCCGAGTGGAGTAGAGGCTGGAGGCCGGAGGGACCATGTCTAGTGAGCGCTTCGTGGACTGAACCGGATTGGAGGTTCTTCCTCTTCATTGGTAGGAAACCAGCTTTACTCTCTGGTTTGTACTGAAGATTATTTTAAAGAAAAAATGATTTAATCAACATCTTAAATGAACGAGACATTTTTCATTTCTATATCAAAAGAAAAGAGTTCAAAGTGAAAAAAGTCTTATTGTCTTTTCTGTCAGTAGGAGATCATTGTTCTTCCTTCACGTCACCATGCTGCCGGCTCTGCTTCTCGCTCTGACTCTTTGCTCCGGCGCTCGCTCCTCCGAGCCCTCGTCCATCACCGTCCAGTACCGGGTCTGGGAGGAGCAGCCGACGGGAACCCGGGTCGGCCGCCTGGTGGACGACCTCCGGCAGCGGGACGAGGGCGGTCCTCTGGAGGACTTCCAGGTGGTGGAGCACGGAAAGGCCCTTCCCTTCTCCGTCAGCGCTCGGGACGGGGTCGTGTCCACCCAGGGCCGGCTGGACCGGGAGGAGCTGTGCCGCGGGTCGGACCTGTGCGAGCTGGCCTTCAGCGTGCTCTTCCGGAGAAGCGGCGCCGTGAGCTTCCTGCGGGTGCGCGTGGAGGTAATGGACCTGAACGACCACAGCCCCGGTTTCTCCGGCCCGCTGCAGGAAGTGGAGATCTCAGAGACGGCCGGCCTCGGGATGCGGATCCCGTTGGACCGGGCCGTGGATCCTGACGCGGGGCCGAACGGCCTCCAGACCTACTCGCTGTCCGTCAACCAACACTTTTCTCTGGATGTGACGGTGGCGCCGGGCGGCACCAGACAGGCGGAGCTGGTGGTGATCAAAGAACTGGACAGGGAGGTTCAGGCCACGTTCGACCTCACCCTGGTGGCGTGGGATAAAGGGAACCCCCCCAGGTCCGGGAGCACATTGGTCCGCGTTAATATTCAGGACTCGAACGACAACAGCCCCACGTTTGAGGACAGCACCCCCACGGTGGAGCTCTCTGAGGATACGGCACGCGGGACAACCATCATCCACCTCAAGGCCACCGACCCGGACCAGGGGCCCAACGGGGAGGTGGAGTATTTGCTCAGCAAGCACACACGTCCGGAGGTTCAGAAGCTCTTCTATGTGGATCCACAAACCGGAGCCGTGAGTCTCAAAGCGCCTCTGGACCACGAGGCCCAGGCCTCCTATGAGGTGGTCGTACAGGCCCGGGACCGCGGGCCCAACACCATCCCCACGCACTGCAAACTGCACGTCAAGCTCCGAGACGTCAACGACAACGCACCCAGGATCCACATGACCTGGACTCCGCCCAACTCCGCCGTGGCCACCGTGCTGGAAGGAGCTCTGGAGGACACCTTCCTGGCGCTGGTGATGGTCTCTGATGCAGACTCGGGAGAAAACGGCAAAGTGAGGGCGCACATTCAACAAGGATCCGGGCCTTTCCGGCTGAAACGGATCCACGGTGACAATTACATGATCGTCACCAACGGCAGCCTGGACCGCGAGAAGGTGATGCAGTACAACATCTCGCTGCTGGCCCAGGACTACGGAGACCCCCCGCTGTCTTGTGTCAAACACCTGCCGGTCCGCGTTCTGGACGAGAACGACAACGCCCCGGTGTTCTCCAGCTCCCTCTATATGGCGTCCTTCGAGGAGAACAACGCCGCGGGCTACCACGCGCTCAAAGTCGAGGCTCGCGACGTCGACCTGGAATTCAGCGGAAGAGTGTCCTACTTCATACGCAGCCCCAACGAGGTGGAAGCCGACACGCAGTCGTTCTCCGTCCACCCGACCAGCGGCGTCGTCAGCGTCCAGCGTCCTCTGGACTACGAGGAGGCCCACACCTACTCCTTCACGGTGGAGGCCGTGGACCAGGGCCACCCGCCTCTCACCGGCACGGCCTCCGTGCAAATCGACGTCCGGGATGTGAACGACAACCGCCCCGTCATCAAGGAGCCGAAACCCAGAAAGGGCGTGGCCTCTCTGAGCGTGCCCGTCAACACGGACAAGGGCGAGATCGTGACGGCGCTGGGGAACGACATCGACGAGGGCGCCGCCGCTTTGCCGATCGATCGCTCGGCCAGAGAGGGAATCGTCGGGTTCCTTGCGTCCACCTTGAAGGCCGAAGATGCGGATTCAGGGCTGAACGGACAACTCAGCTACCTCATTGCCGGGGGCAACCCTGACGAGCTTTTCTGGTTGGACGGGGCGACCGGCCAGCTGTTCGTCAACACCACCAACGCCACCGAGCTCGTCGGGAAAACCTTCAAGGTGACCGTCGCCGTGTCCGACATGGGCAGTCCCAGCTTGGCCTCCGAGGCAACCCTGGAGGTGACCTTCATCAACCTCAAGGACCGCCTAAAGAACTCGTCTCCGGGGAACCGCGGGCGGCTCAGCTTCACCGTGATGATGGCCGTGTGCCTGGGCGCGACCTGCCTGCTGCTCCTGCTGGCCGTCGCTCTGGTGACCACGTTCTGCCGCCCGGAGAAACGGGACGGCCGGGCGTACAACTGCCGCCAGGCCGAGTCCGCCTACGACCGCCACCCGCGGCGCCCGCAGAGAAACATCAGGAAGTCCGACATCCAGCTGATTCCCGTCATCAGAGGGCGGAAGGAGGAGCCTCTGGAGGATGGCGGCGAAGCCCGGCCTCTGGCTCCGCCCCCGATGATGTCAGACGAGGAACGCACCGAGCGGCAGCTCGTGTGGACGCCATCCGCCGTGAACACGAGCTTCCACCCAGAAGCGGCCTCCGCCCCGCACTGCAGGACGCTACGGAAACCCAGCAGCATCGAGCCGGACGCCGTGCCGCCTGTGACGCCCGCCGCGTCGTACCGGACTCTGCGCGCGGCCAGGAACCCTTCGGCGTCGTCTTCGGCGTCACACTGCAGCACCTTGAGGCGCCACCGGGCGGACGTGGACGGGGAGGAGGCGTCCCAGGCGACTCTCCGGAGGCCGAGGGCCTCGGAGGGCCGCGGAGGGCCCGACGCCGAGCACCGGCAGATCCTCAGGAACCTGGTGCGGCTGTCCATGGCGGCGTTTGGAGACGCCATCGAGCTTTCTGCCGCGTCACCTGAAGTGCAGGTGAGTTGTTGTTTCTCATTCAGTCACCAGAACTACAGCGATGAACTTTAACTTGTATTCTGGGTGGAGAAAACAAACTAGAGTAAATTAAAGTTGTTTAAGGCAGAACATATAGAATTAATGATTGAACTAATTATTTATGATCCTTTCTTTAAGTCTTGTTTCATTTACTTTCTCTAAAAAATACAAAGTAAATAAAATAATACATTTTATTTACTTTGTATAACTTCACATGGTAAAAACAGAATACAAGCAAAACAATATAAACTTAAGATGAATTCATCTGTCAGTTTATTTAAGTTTGTCTAAACTTTGCTTCTTAGTTCTGATGCAGATGAAAAATACTTCATGTATTTAACTTAATTAGACTTAAACTCATGTCTTCAAGGCAGTAAATATAAATCATTTCCATTGAATGTTTTATGTAACTAACCCTGTAGACGCCTGTTTTATTTATTTACTACAAAACGTTAATGTGTTTACATCACGAGGAAATGGCGGAGGCTCAACTGAGTTGATTTAAAACCAACGGTCTAAAAATATGACGCTTTCAAAGTGAACCGCCGTCTGAACGTTTTAGGACCTGGGATCAGGACCTGGATCAGGACCTGTGATCAGGACCTGGATCAGGACCTGTGATCAGGACCTGTGAACAGGACCTGGGATCAGGACCTGGATCAGGACCTGTGATCAGGACCTGGATCAGGACCTGGATCAGGACCAATGATCAGGACCTGGATCAGGACCTGGATCAGGGCCTGTGATCAGGACCTGGATCAGGATCTGTGATCAGGACCTGGATCAGGACCTATGATCAGGACCTGGATCAGGACCTGTGATCAGGACCTGGATCAGGACCTGTGATCAGGACCTGGATCAGGACCTGGATCAGGACCTGTGATCAGGACCTGGATCAGGATCTGTGATCAGGACCTGGATCAGGACCTGTGATCAGGACCTGGATCAGGACCTGGATCAGGACCGGGTACCGAACCAATAAAAACGACTAAACCAGTGGAGCACATACATAACATTAGTCTCATATTAATAATGGAGGTCATTGAGGGCGAACAAAGGGAGAACAAAGACCTGGACCCACGTGAGTCCTTCAGAGACAGGAAGTAGTTTTTTTACCCAGCATCCTCCTCTGCTCTACCCCTCCCAGCCACTCTCCTCCCTGGAGGTTGAGAGGGAAGAGACACACACACACACACACACACACACACACACACACACACACACACACACACACACACACACACACACACACACACAGTGGGGAAAGTAACTGTGTGTTTCCTCCCTGCAGTGAGTATCCGCTGTACAACAGAGTGTCAGCAGAAAGACTGAAATACTCTCCACCAGTCAGACCAGTAGAGGACTCACTGGTCCACCAGTCAGACCAGTAGAGGACTCACTGGTCCACCAGTCAGACCAGTAGAGGACTCACTGGTCCACCAGTCAGACCAGTAGAGGACTCACTGGTCCACCAGTAGAGATCCAGACATCAAAGACTCATTAATTGTGTCTGAAATACAACATGATGTTGTTATTCTAAACCTCTTCTTCTTCTTCTTCTTCTTCTTCTTCTTCTTCTTCTTCTTCTTCTTCTTCTTCTTCTTCTTCTTCCTCCTCTTCCTCCCTACAGCAGATCTCCCAGCTCCTCTCTCTCCTCCATCAAGGTGAACTTCAGCCGAGACCGAACTTCAGAGGGAACAAGTATTCTCATCGCCACGGCAGGTGAGTCGGACTGCTCTTCCTCCTCCTTTTCCTCCTCCTCTTCCTCCTCCTTTTCCTCTTCCTCATCTTCCTCTTCCTCCTCCTCCTCCTCCTCCTCCTCTTCCTCTTCTGACCTGATCCTCGTCTGTTGTTTTCTGTGAAGAAACATAAACCTTTTATTCATTTATATTATTATTCATGATTTAAAATCCTATAATTATTGTTCTCTTGTTTTATTAAGAACCAATGCTTAATAACAGGTCTTCATATTATTAATCCTCACCTGTGTGTGTGTGTGTGTGTGTGTGTGTGTGTGTGTGTGTGTGTGTGTGTGTAGATATGGAGGTCAGGACTGTTCTGATTGGCAGAGCACCAAGGACAGTGGACACGGAGAGAGCGAGGCTGGAGACGTGGACTGGGAACCAGAAGGAGACTCACCTGTAGACCAGGAGGACCTGGACCACCTGCTGCACGGTACACACATACACACATACACACATACACACATGCGCACACACGCACACGCACACGCACACACACACACACACACACACACACACACATGAACCGCCTTCAAAGTAAAAGCAGTGGCGTTGTAAAGCCTTCATGGCGTCTTGTTGACGCCAGCTCTGCTCTACTGTGTTTACGTCTCTTCACATTCCGACTCTGTAAACTGACCCGGAGTCAGCGAAGCCTTTGATTCATCACAAAGGCAGTTGACCTTTGACCCCTCAGAACAAACAACTGATCACTGACAACGGACCACGTAGGAAACAGGAAGAAACCAGGAAGCAACACGTCTACCACATGGTGTACTTATACTCACTGTGTGTGTGTGTGTGTGTGTGTGTGTGTGTGTGTGTGTGTGCGTGTGTGTGTGTGTGTGTGCGTGTGTGTGTGTGTGTGTGTGTGTGTGTGTGTGTGTGTGTGTGTGTGTGTGTGTGTGTGTGTGTGTGTTAAACAGTTTCTTCCTGGTATTGTGCTCAGAGTCTCGGCCGAGTTGACTCTCATGACTTCATGAGAGTCTGTTGTGTTGACTCACCTCCACCTGCAGGCTGTTTAACCAGAGAAACACACACCACAGAGAGAGTGTGTGTGTGTGTGTGTGTGTGTGTGTGTGTGTGTGTGTGTGTGTGTGTGTGTGTGTGTGTGTGTGTGTGTTGAAGCTTTGATGAAGCCGTCATGGCAACACTCTTACATGTGTGACCTGTAACATCTTCATCTTCTTCACGATGAATCACACAAACACAAAGCCTCTTTGTCTGGAGGTGATATCACACCTGTGTGTGTGTGTGTGTGTGTGTGTGTGTGTGTGTCTCAGGTGTGCTGTTGTTTCTGATGAGGATGTGTGACACACCTTCCTGTTATTTCATGTGTTTTCATCAGAGTTTAAAGTCAAACTGAGAAGCTGAAGCAGACAGCGTGTTGTTGTTGAGCAGAGGAGACAAACAGGAAGTGCAGGACGCAAACAGGAAGTGATGCGGATGAGTTGGAGAGGACGCTTCCCTTTGACAGGATGAGTGAGGTTCTCTCCCGTGAGATGTAGAGCGGCGGGTTCCTGTGTGGTTCCACCTGGTCAGATGGAGTTCACAGAGGTTCTGCGTTCTCTGTTCTCTCTGCAGACAACGTGTTCTCCGAGGGCAGCGACTCGGCCTGGATGGCCCGGCGCTCCCTGCCGCTCACCGCCGACTACCACGACAACGTGTTCGTCCCCACCGGGCCGCCGTCGCCCGAGGGCGAGCTCGCCCCGCGGGGCGCCGCGGACGCCTCGGCCTTCTCTACCTTCGGTAAAACACCAAGTCTCTGTTTGCTGTCGCCTCACAGCAAAAATCACAGCAAATGAAAATACTATGAGGAACGTAGAGCGTCAGAACGTAGAGCGACATAACGCAAAACATAGTGTGAGAATGCACAGCGTCAGAACGTAGATCTTTAGAACGTAGAGCGTCAGAACGTAGAGCGACAGAATGTAGAGCTTTAGAACATCATAACACAACACAGAGCGTCAGAACATATAACGTCAGAACGTATAACGTCAGAACGTAGATCTTTAGATTGTAGAGCGTCAGAACATATAACGTAAGAACGTAAAGCGCCAGAACATAGAATGTCAGCACGTAGAGCGACAGAACGTAGAGCGTCAGAACGTAGAGCGACATAACGCAAAACATAGTGTGAGAATGCACAGCGTCAGAACGTAGATCTTTAGAACGTAGAGCGTCAGAACATATAACGTAAGAACGTAGAGGGTCAGACCATAGAATGACAGAACGTGGAGCGACAGAACGTGGAGCGACAGAACGTAGAGCGACATAATGCAAAACATAGTGTGAGAATGCATAGCGGCAGAACATAGAACGTCAGAATGTAGAGCGTCAGAACTTTTCAGAATGTTTCCTCAAACAACATTTTGCAAACACACTCCTCCTCCTCCTCCTCCTCTCCTCCTCCTCCTCCTCCTCCTCCTCCTCCTCCTCCTCCTCCAGGTAAGTCCCTGGATAAGGACGGCCCAGTGGGCGTGTCCTTGCTGTCTGAGGTGAGCTCTCTGTTTGAGATGTTGATGACGCAGAAGGCCGACGCCCACCCCGGCCCTCGGCCTGACGTCCTGTCCCGCCTCTCCTTGGCGTACCGCCGCTCTCTGGACGCCGTCTCTGGGAACGCAGCAAGGAACTCTGGGTACGCCGAGAAGAGGCCGCCTCAGGACTTTATCAATAAGAGAATCAACACGGAGAATGTTAAGTCGTGTTAAACAAGTCGTTATATATATATATATATATATATATATATATATATAAGCTCTGCTTGTTTTTCCTTGATGTTTATCAGGAAGCTGAACCGTTAAAGAACAGAATCAGAAGGTGGAAGCAAAACAAAGATGGGAGGAAAACAGGAAGTGGAGATGCAGTTTATTCTGAAAGGTTAAAATGTGTCTCTTTGTTCAGACGTGATTATTGATTATTGATTCTTGAGCTTTTGTTCCATTCCCTTTGTCTCTTTCTCCTCCTGTCTGCTTTAACTCCTCAGTCAGCTGTTTGTTTTGTACTTTATGATCCAGAACTTTGTACAAAATATGTTTTATATCAAGAAAACCTTTGCAAAATATTTTCATGTAAAGTTTCATGTTTGTGTTTTTATTCCAATAAAGTTTCTTAAACCGAGAGATCGTCAGTTTATCAACAACAGTTTAGTGTGTGTGTGTGTGTGTGTGTGTGTGTGTGTGTGTGTGTGTGTGTGTGTGTGTGTGTGTGTGGATGTAGATGATGAAGAGGATGTGTTGGTGAAGGTTAGAATGACCAACATATAATAATCATAAACGGTGAAGAAACCTTTGAGCGTAGCGCCCTCTGGTGTCTGAGAGGAGCATTACAGCCAGACCTCTGTTGAAGATGATGAAGATGATGAATATGCTTCCTCATTTTCATCGTCGGCGTTGTGAATTTACTGATTATTGAACATACAGATTATTGAATGTATAGATTATTGAACGTACAGATTATTTAACGTACAGATTATTGAGAATACAATAACTTCATGCAATCATAAAACATGTTTGTTGTTTTGTTGTATTCTGTGATTTATTCATAAATAACTCTCACATGTTATCGTTATGTATAAATGTTATAAAAATATATATACGTTTATTTCTGATTTCTTGTTTTTAATGCAATATATATTTTCTAAAACATTTGTGTGCATTGCAAAACATTTTGGATAGTCCTATATTTGTATATATATATATATATATATATATATATATATATATATATATATATATACATATATATATATATATATATATATATACACACATTTTAACCTTTCAGAATAAACTGCATCTCCACTTCCTGTTTTCCTCCCATCTTTCAAGGAAAAACAAGCAGAGCTTATATATATATATATACATATATATATATATATATATATATATATATATATATATATATATATATATATATATATATATAAATAAATAAATATATAAATATATAATATATATATATATATATATATATATATATATATATATATATATTTTTTATATATTTATATATATTTATATATATATTTATTTATTCACGTGTCTCCTTGTGTTTGCATTCATCAGCATTCAGTCGGACCGCCGGCTGGAGGAACAACTCTAGTTGTAAATAGTTTCTCTTCATGGGACAATATTCATGTATATTATTCATGTGATGTCATAAGGATGTATATTTATTCATTTAAACGTCTGAATTTCCACAATTTGACTTTTTTTTTAAACGTCCGTCTCTCTTCATGTGTTCACTGTCGTTTCTATAAGAACAAAGAACGTACTGACATTCACGTTGTCGTGTTTCTGACGTTAAACAGGAAACTCCAGAAGGAAACTTCCTGAACTAGACTAAACTAAACCAGACTAAACTAAACTAAACCAGACTAAACTAAACCAGACTAAACTAAACCAGACTAAACTAAACTAAACCAGACTAAACTAAACCAGACTAAACTAAACTAAACCAGACTAAACTAAACTAAACCAGACTAAACTAAACCAGACTAAACTAAACTAAACCAGACTAAACTAAACTAAACCACACTAAACTAAAATAGACTAAATTAAACTAAACAGAACTAAACTAGACTAAACTAAACTAATCTAGACTAAACTAAACTAGACTAAACTAAACTAAACCAGACTAAACTAAACTAAACTAGACTAAACTAAACCAGACTAAACTAAACTAAACCAGACTAAACTAAAATAGACTAAACTAAACAGAACTAAACTAGACTAAACTAAACTAATCTAGACTAAACTAGACTAAACTAAACTAGACTAAACTAAACTAATCTAGACTAAACTAAACTAGACTAAACTAAACTAATCTAGACTAAACTAAACTAAACTAGACTAAACTAAATCAAACCAAACTAAACTACACTAAACTAGACTAAACTAAACTAGACTAAACTAAACTAATCTAGACTAAACTAAACTAGACTAAACTAGACTAAACTAAACTAATCTAGACTAAACTAAACTAAACTAGACTAAACTAAACCAAACCAAACTAAACTGAACTAAACTAAACCAAACTAAACTAAACTAAACTAAACTAAACTGAACCAGACTAAACTAAATTAAACCAAACTAAACTAAACCAGACTAAACTAAACTAAACCAAAGCATGAAGCATAGACTTCTATACAACCAGAGGAGTCACCCCCTGGTGGTCAGGAGAGAGAATGCAGCTTTAACACATGAAGCATATACTTCTATACAACCAGAGGAGTCGCCCCATGGTGGTCAGGAGAGAGAATGCAGCTTTAACACATGTAGCATAGACTTCTATACAACCACAGGAGTCTTCCCCTGGTGGTCAGGAGAGAGAATGCAGCTTTAACACATGTAGCATAGACTTCTATACAACCAGAGGAGTCGCCCCCTGGTGGTCAGGAGAGAGAATGCAGCTTTTACACATGTAGCATAGACTTCTATACAACCAGAGGAGTCGCCCCCTGGTGGTCAGGAGAGAGAATGCAGCTTTAACACATGTAGCATAGACTTCTATACAACCAGAGGAGTCACCCCCTGGTGGTCAGGAGAGAGAATGCAGCTTTAACACATGTAGCATAGACTTCTATACAACCAGAGGAGTCTTCCCCTGGTGGTCAGGAGAGAGAATGCAGCTTTAAAGGACCAGAGGTTTGTCTCTTGGTTTCAACATGTTCACTGGAAATATCTAGAGATCGTTTGACTGATGAAACATGAGGCACATGAATAGAGCTATATATTATTAATATATATTAATAAGAGGACGTTCAGCTGAGGAACACAGAAGTGATGAAGTTGTTTCTGTTTCACTAAACTTATCGCTGAGAGTTCACTTCTTTCTTCAGCTGGTTAGAGACCTCCGATGAGCTCCAAGCATTTATCTCAGCAACGATCTGAGTCTGTGGAGGAAATATGAATTCATGCGGCAAAGCGGTCCGTTTAGAGCAACTGGGGATGAAAAGAGCAGAACAAACACTTTGTTCCCCGCAGATGAGAGTAAAGAGGCCGGAGCCCCGAGGCAGGAAGTGGATGTGGAAGCTGCTAATGTGCACTTTGCTATGACTGTGCCACCTGTGAGTTAGAGAAGGAGCCAGAAATCCAATAAAAACTCTATTAAAACAACTGCAGTATTTTACGTGTAAACCCCAATAATACAAGTGTGGTCTGAAGTGTGTGTGTGTGTGTGTGTGTGTGTGTGTGTGTGTGTGTGTGTGTGTGTGTGTGTGTGTGTGTGTGTGAATCCCAGGAGGGAGGAAATATAGAAAGAAACAATAAATAAGAGGCGGCGCCGGAACAACAGGTGTTTAATTTAAGTCCAGACATCTCCGATGATGAAGGAGCTGGAATATCATTTAAAGCTGCTGCTTGTATTAAAGAGGGAAATAGAAATGCTCTTTTCTTTGTTGTTAGTGATTCATATTTCATATGAACACGATGCAGCTCAGAACAAACCTTTTGTCCTCAACTGATGTTCAGCTCAGTTATGATCAATGTTGTCGTGTTATGATCAAGATTTGTGTAGTAGTTTAGTTGTTAAACCTAACTAGTAGTTTAGTTGTTAAACCTAACTAGTAGTTTAGTTGTTAAACATAGCTAGTAGTTTAGTTGTTAAACCTAACTAGTAGTTTAGTTGTTAAACCTAACTAGTAGTTTAGTTGTTAAACATAACTAGTAGTTTAGTTGTCTAGTAGTTTCCTGTGAAGATGGAAGTTTAGTTTGACTCTTTTCTATAACAAGCTCAAACTGAGTCGTGTTGCTGGACCTCTGGAGGGAAACGGCTGAGAAATGAGAAGTTAGTAAGTTCTCCCTGAAGAGTCTTTGCTCTGCTGCACTCACACACATACATATATACATATATACACATATATATATATATATATATATATATATATATATATATATATATATATATATATATATATATATATATATATATATATATATATATATATATATATATATTATGTTGGTATCTGACCCAGAAGAGCCTCTGAGGGCAGACAATGAAGATGATGATGCAGGTGAGGATGAAGATAGCCTTTTAGGGCAGCTGTAGCTCAGGGGATGAGCGGTCGTCCCGCAACCACAAGGTAGCCGGCTCGATCCCCATAGCTCACATGTCGAAGTGTCCCTGAGCAAGACACCCAACCCCCAACTGCCCCACAGGGCCGCCCACCGCCCCCATCCAGGGATGGGCCAAATGCAGAGAAGAATCTCCCCAAGGGGATTAATAAAGTGCATGTTTCTTTTTCTTTTCTTTTTTCTTTCTAGTTGAGGTGAACACAACAGAAGGGCGCCTTGCTCAGAGGAGCCACTGGAGGGCAGCAGAGGCCTGCAGATGAACGAGCGCCACTTCAAACAGAGACTCAGAGCACAGCGCCTCCTCACTGAGGGGTTCAGGGAACACAGATATGGGATCAATAATCATATACAGGGATTCCTGATAATGAAACAGGAACAAACAAACAAATGTTAAGTTTACTCAACCAAACACCTGCAGTGGCCTGGAGCTCCGACCAACGCGATGAAGGCTTCATTTCACAAGAAATCATATTTTAAACCTGTATTGTTCCTGTGATGCAGTCTTCTTCTTCTTCTTCTTCTTCTTCTTCTTCTTCTTCTTCTTCTTCTTCTTCTTCTTCTTCTTCTTCTTCTTCTTCTTCTTCTTCTTCTTCTTCTTCTTCATATCAACATCCACTCACTGTCTTTGTTAATGCATTGTTGTATTTCTTGTATTACCTGTTGGTCAGATTAATATAATGTAAAGCTGCATTCTCTCTCCTGACCACCAGGGGTGACTCCTCTGGTTGTATAGAAGTCTATGCTTCATGTGTTAAAGCTGCATTCTCTCTCCTGACCACCAGGGGGCGACTCCTCTGGTTGTATAGAAGTCTATATAAATGACTCTACTTCTCTTGATGTGTTCCCTCAGTAAACATTGTAAACATGAGTTTATGTCTCAATCTCTAGTTTCAAGTCTTCTTCAATACAGCATGATGTTCATTTAGTAAATTATGGTCATTTAGAGTCAAACAGACCATAAAGCAGGGGACGCTTTAGGGCGGGGCTAAAGGTGATTGACAGGCCGACACTGGTATTGTTGTCTTCATGATGCTTCCTTCTCATGTTCATATGATTCCAGAGTTCTGCTATTAAACTAAAAGTGAATGATCTGACGTTCTGCTTCTGTGTTCCTCTCAAACCAGTAATACCAGTTTAGAATCCTTTGGTGTACGTACTGGTTTGGTCGGAGTCAGCGATGACCTTCATGGAGAGGAGCGGACCGGCAGGTGAACAGGTGGCTGAGAGACAAACAAACAAACAACAGAGGAGGACAGATGTAAAGCTGCTGCGCTGCACAGATCAGCTGTTCACTGCGTGTTCATCACAAACCACAGCAGCTGCAGGGAGATCAGATGGTCTTTACCTTCAGAGAACCACACAAGTACCTCCATCTTCTTTCAAATCAATCCTCGCCTTTTCCTCTCCTCCTCCTCCTCCTCTTCCTCCTTCTCTTCCTCTCCTCCTCCTCTTCCTCTCCTCCTTATCTTCTCCTTCTCCTCCTCTCTTCCTCCTCCTCTCCTCCTCCTCTTCCTCTCCTCCTCATCTTCTCCTTCTCCTCCTCTTCTCCTCCTCCTCTTCCTCTCCTCCTCATCTTCTCCTTCTCTTCCTCTCCTCCTCCTCTTCCTCTCCTCCTTATCTTCTCCTTCTCCTCCTCTCTTCCTCCTCCTCTCCTCCTCCTCTTCCTCTCCTCCTCATCTTCTCCTTCTCCTCCTCTTCTCCTCCTCCTCTTTCTCTCCTCCTTATCTTCTCCTTCTCCTCCTCTCCTCCTCCTCTCTTCCTCCTCCTCTCCTCCTCCTCTTCCTCTCCTCCTCATCTTCTCCTTCTCCTCTTCTCCTCCTCCTCTTCTCCCCCCCTCTTCTTCTTCACATGAACCAACACTACCACTTTAGTCCACAGGGGGCGCCAGATCCAACAGGAAACGCATGTTTCTTGCAGTAACTTTAAAGTTTCTTATCTTGTTTAGAGTTCAGAGTATTTTATATTCCGTCTCCCTCCCAGAGAGAAAGATCCACCAGAACAACACGGTGGAACATGTGTTCTTCCTGCAGGTTACTTTGTGTTCTGCTTCTATATTTTTTAGCTGCTCCACATCAGCCTTCCGGGCCTTTACCTGCCAGATGGAGCCAGAACTTTGCCGGATTTTACTGCTGCCAAGTGGTTCCTCTGATGAACACACTTCCCACTCACGTCTGTTTGAAACCTTTAGCCGACACAGAGCAGCCGCCGCAGAGCAGCCGCCGCAGAGCAGCCGCCGCAGAGCAGCCGCCGCAGAGCAGCCGCCGCAGAGCAGCCGCAGAGATGACACAAACAGGAAGTGAACTTTTGACGTAAACAGAGCCAAAGATGTGTTTTAAAGTGGATTCGTACCTGTGTGGATGGACCTGCTCCATGTCTGACCTGTCTAGTGTACTCCAGCCAGGGGGCAGAGGTCAGCGGTCAGAGGTCAGCGGTCAGAGGTCAGAGGTCAGCGGTCAGAGGTCAGAGGTCAGCGGTCAAGAGCAGGAAGGGATCAAGTCGGTTCTCTATGTCTTCATTTCAAGTTTCATTTTAGAAACAATTAAAAGTTTTTCACTGTACAAACACTGAGGTTTAATCCCACACCTCATATAGCTTTATGAGCTCAGCATCACCTAGGAGGTGTGTGTGTGTGTGTGTGTGTGTGTGTGTGTGTGTGTGTGTGTGTGTGTAAACCTGGATGCATGTTATCAGGAACCCCATTAAAACAGAGTCATCAGAGAGACGCTCCTTAGGAGCTGATGAAACAACAGAAACAAACACACATATTGTGAAAACCAAAAATAAAAACTAAGAATATATTGTTTTCTTTACATCAGAGAACAGAAATCTGCAACAGTAGAAAGTCAGAGGAGCAGATGAGATCAATTAGAGATGAGAACTCTCATCTCTAACTGATCCAGAATCAGATGAAGAAGTGATTCAAGGAGATGTAAACTGATGAATGTTTTCTTAAATGAATATTGTCGTTTCAGCAGCGTGAACCTCTTTGACTGGATGATTCTCTCATGAGAGCTTTTCTGATTCAGAGACTTTGAATTTGATCACAAAAGTCTCCTCCTCCTCTCTCCTCCACACATCTCCACACATCTCTAAACATCTCCACACATCTCTAAACATCTCCACACATCTCCACACATCTCTAAACATCTCCACACATCTCTAAACATCTCCACACATCTCTAAACATCTCCACACATCTCCACACATCTCTAAACATCTCCATAAATCTCTAAACATCTCTAAACATCTCCATAAATCTCTAAACATCTCTAAACATCTCCACACATCTCTAAACATCTCTAAACATATCTAAACATCTCCACACATCTCCACACATTTATAAACATCTCCAGACATCTCTAAACATCTCTAGACATCTCCACAAATCTCTAAACATCTCTAAACATCTCCACACATCTCCACACATCTCTAAACATCTCATAACATCTCCACACATCTCCACACATCTCTAAACATCTCTAAACATCTCCAAAAATCTCTAAACATCTCCACACATCTCTAAACATCTCCACACATCTCCACACATCTCTAAACATCTCCACACATCTCCAAACATATCTAAACATCTCCACACATCCCCACACATCTCTAAACATCTCCACACATCTCTAAACATCTCTATACATCTCCACACATCTCCACACATCTCTAAACATCTCTATACATCTCCACACATCTCCACACATCTCTAAACATCTCTATACATCTCCACACATCTCCACACATCTCTAAACATCTCCACACATCTCCACACATCTCTAAACATCTCCACACATCTCCACACATCTCTAAACATCTCCACACATCTCCAAACATATCTAAACATCTCCACACATCCCCACACATCTCTAAACATCTCCACACATCTCTAAACATCTCTATACATCTCCACACATCTCCACACATCTCTAAACATCTCTATACATCTCCACACATCTCCACACATCTCTAAACATCTCTATACATCTCCACACATCTCCACACATCTCTAAACATCTCCACACATCTCCACACATCTCTAAACATCTCCACACATCTCCACACATCTCTAAACATCTCCACACATCTCCAAACATATCTAAACATCTCCACACATCCCCACACATCTCTAAACATCTCCACACATCTCTAAACATCTCTATACATCTCCACACATCTCCACACATCTCTAAACATCTCTATACATCTCCACACATCTCCACACATCTCTAAACATCTCTATACATCTCCACACATCTCCACACATCTCTAAACATCTCCACACATCTCCACACATCTCTAAACATCTCTACACATCTCCACACATCTCTAAACATCTCCACACATCTCTAAACATCTCTAAACATCTCCACACATCTCTAAACATCTCAAACCATCTTCACACATCTCTAAACATCTCCAAACATCTTCACACATCTCTAAACATCTCCACACATTTCTAAACATCTCCACACATCTCTAAACATCTCCAAACATCTCAACACATCTCTAAACATCTCCACACATCTATAAACATCTCTAAACATCTCCACACATCTCCACACATCTCTAAACATCTCCACACATCTCTAAACATCTCCAAACATCTCAACACATCTCTAAACATCTCCACACATCTATAAACATCTCTAAACATCTCCACACATCTCCACACATCTCTAAACATCTCCACAGAGCTGGAGGGTCAGACAGCACTCTGATGAGGCCTCTGGGTGGAGGAGCATCGTCCTGTGACTGCAGCAGTGACCCTCTAATGGCCTCTAATGACGTCTTCGTGGTGGATCCAGCTGAGCTGAGCTGAGCTCAGCTGAGCTGCAGGCGGGAGCCTCCATCTTGGTCTAATGGGAGCTTGTCATTCAGGCCCGCGGCGCCCTGATGCAAACTGCCAGTACTTAACGGTCTGGCTTTACCTTCCTCCCTGACTCACCTGGGATTACCTTCCATTCATTATTCCCTCACTTGGTCTTCTTCGTTTTAATTATTTCTTATAGTCCTCCTCCTCTCTCTCCTGTTTTCAGGTTGTTAACAAGCTTCACTTCATGCTGCTAAACCAGCTGATCTCTGGAGAGACGCCTCCAGCTGCAGGTCCATTACTGTGGAGTTTCACCGAGATGACTGACAGGCACAGAGAGGGAGGAGGTGATGGAGGAGGAAGAGGTGGTGGAGGAGGAGGAGGAGGAAGAGCAGGAGGAGGAATAGGTGGTGGAGGAGGAGGAGGTGGAGAAGGAGGAGGAGGTGATGGAGGAGGAAGAGGTGGTGGAGGAGTGGAGGAGGAGGAGGAGGAGGAGGTGGTGGAGGTCCAGGTGGTGGATGGAGGTCCAGGTAGTGGATGGAGGTCGAGGTGGAGGTCCAGGCAGTGGATGGAGGTTGAGGTGGTGGATGGAGGTCCAGGTAGTGGATGGAGGTCCAGGTGGAGGATGGAGGTCCAGGTAGTGGATGGAGGTCCAGGTGGAGGATGGAGGTCCAGGTAGTGGATGGAGGTTCAGGTGGAGGATGGATGTTCAGGTAGTGGATGGAGGTTCAGGTGGAGGATGGAGGTCCAGGTGGAGGTCCAGGTGGAGGTCCAGGTGGAGGTCCAGGTGGAGGTCCAGGTGGAGGTCTAGGTGGAGGATGGAAGTTCAGGTGGACGATGGAGGTTCAGGTGGAGGATGGAGGTCCAGGTGGAGGTCCAGGTGGAGGATGGAGGTCTAGGTGGAGGATTGAGGTTCAGGTGGAGTTCCAGGTGTTGAATGTAGGTTCAGGTGGAGGATGGAGGTCTAGGTGCAGGGTGGAGTTCCAGGCGGAGGGTGGAGGTTCAGGTAGAGGGTGGAGGTTCAGGTGGAGGGTGGAGGTTCAGGTGGAGGAGGTGTTTGTTTTCTTTCGTCCATTGAACAGGATTTTATGAACTGCAGCCCAACAGCCAGCAGCAGCTCCGACTATCAGATGTGTTCTTTTCCCCAAATGCATACAAGTCCATTTAATCTGGCCGGCAACCACAAATGACATTTTGAAGTCTGTGTTCATTTTCCTCTCAGAGAGCAGAAACAGCCAGAGCCCCCCAAACCCCCCCCCCCCCCCCCCCCCCTGTTTACACACTCCACACTGATGCTATCCCGCTGCAACAGAATCACTGCTTCAGGCCTCTGGCCGCTCAGCCAACACCGATAATAACAGCCAAAGGTAATGTGCATGCAAGTGTAAATGTTAGAGTGTGTGTGTGTGTGTGTGTGTGTGTGTGTGTGTGTGTGTGTGTGTGTTACTGGATTACTGGGCCGCTGCTCTTACAGGTCGGATTATTTTCAATAAATTGTGAAACTCAATTTACAGCGGCTGGAAGCGGACTTTTCTTTTTTTCATTCCAACATTTACAGGAAGTGTGTGTGTGTGTGTGTGTGTGTGTGTGTGTGTGTGTGTGTGTGTGTGTGTATACAGCATCTATAGAGAGGGTAAAACCAGTTCTCCATCATTGTTCATCATCAGCAAGAGAGCCTTTATGGAAGTCTATGAACAAATCTGAATCGTGTCAAAAAACTGGTCTTTGTTCTCGATGTTCATGGCTGTTTATTTTGCTCTGTTATGTAAATGAAATGTGATTAGCAGGAACCGTTTAGGGTTTCACACTCAGCAGACCGTTTGGTAGGATGCTGGTTTCAACCCCTCTCCAGTAACGGGGTGTCGACACAAAGACCTGTTGACTGACAGCGCCGGCGCCGGCCTCTCCTACTTCAACATCCTCTGCTCAGCTGGGCGCGAGATGAAGAAGCGTCTCCGCCTCGGGCGCCGAGTCAGACAATTTGTTTTGTTTCCCCCTCGCTCTTCCTCGCTCCTCCTCGTTCCTCCTCGGTCCTCCTCATTTCTCCTCGCTCCTCCTCGGTCCTCCTCTACCCGTCCTGCGCTGCTTCCCGTCGACAGGAATAGATCCGAGCTCAGTTGAGTTCACTTGTGCACAAATAGCAGAATATCAAAAGTATCAAGGCTGAGTTTCATGGTTCAGTGGTCTGCTGCTGTCGCTGTGCATGTTGTAAAGGGAAAGCCTCCGCAGAAGAAAACAGTTTCCTGTAGTAAGACTCATTAACACCTCACGGCAGTTTCATGGTCCCATTAACGCTGCATTCCTCTATCCGACATCAAACATCAGAACCAGCAGACAGCAGCTTCCGGCGGCACGAAGCTGACACACAGTGACGTCCTCATTCTGTTCGTCTCCACTGGGTCAATCTACGTCACCTCGTAAAAACCAAGATGGCGATAGACAGAAACCAAGATGTTGACAGACAAAAAGCAAGATGGCGAAAGACAGAAACCAAGATGGTGACAGACAAAAAGCAAGATGGCGATAGACAGAAACCAAGATGGCGACAGACAGAAACCAAGAGCAAGATGGCGATAGACAGAAATCAAGATGGCGACAGACAGAAACCAAGAGCAAGATGGCGATAGACAGAAACCAAGATGGCGACAGACAAAAAGCAAGATGGCAACAGACAGAAAGCAAGATGGCGACAGACAAAAAGCAAGATGGCGACAGACAAAAAGCAAGATGGCAACAGACAAAAAGCAAGATGGTGACAGACAGAAAGCAAGATGGCAACAGACAGAAAGCAAGATGGTGACAGACAGAAAGCAAGATGGCAACAGACAAAAAGCAAGATGGTGACAGACATAAACCAAGATGGAGATAGACAGGAAGCAAGATGTCTGTTGGCAGTTAAAACCCCAAACCCAGATGGTGACGGCTAAAGTTCAAACAGGGGTGAACAAACCAACGTGTGAGCTTTCGTCTGCAGACATCGAGAGGCGCTGGATGTTGCTGAAAGACTCGCGGTGTTTCCTCACATCGGTACGATTCAACAGAGACTTCATTTCTGAGTGAACACCAATCAACTCTTCCTCTCTCTTGATGCTAATGCTATCAGAGACAGACAGCGTCTGTTGGAAACGGCCCGGCGGACCTTCCACCTCTTGGCATTCTTCTCCTCACTCGGCCGCTCACAGACTATTAGAGCGTTTACACCGGCGGTAGAGAAAGAGCCGCTGAACTCATTTCACGGGTTAATTAGAACAAAAGGATCAGCGAGAGGCTTTCGATTATTGAAAGGTTGTGGCTCGCTCTCCTCCCCGCGGGCCCCCGGCGAGAGGACAGAGTGGATTGGGCTCCATGGCGGCTAAATGCCAGCTATCAATCACCGGATCACGCCTGGCCGCCGTCATTAGCGTCCCGTGATCGAGAGGTAAGCGGTGTGATCGTCCTCGGGCAAATGCAGAGCGAAAAACACGCGGCACGGCGGCAGGAACGGAAACGGGTCAATTGATAAAACTGAGAGACACAAAGTCAGAGTGGAGCGATGAAGAGGAGGAAGGACCGCGATGAAGAGGAGGAAGGGTTTCTTTCCTCAAGTCTGAAAGAAGGAAAAAGGACCAAAGATTCACCGCTGACCAATGAGGGAAGAAGCTGGTTTACCTCCAGCAGGAAGTGGAAACTCCTCCATGGAAGTGAGCCACACCGTTTGTGATGTTTTGGGTTTAGTTTTCGTCCCAGTCCAACCTTCCCAGTCTGCTCAGGGAAGGATTACTTTAGGTCACAGGAAAGAAAACATCTTCTATATGCCAGCCAACTAACAGCAGGAGGCGACGTGACATCACTCCTGAATATGAACTATATCTCCTCGGAATCCATAAATCATCAGATCACCGCTCTGATCTGCTTCGTGTGACCGCTTGACTTTCTCTGCAGCTTCGTATTGATCGTCTTCAGCCGGCCGAAGGTCACAAGTTCATCCGGCTCAGCATCACTTCCAGCTCTGCTTCCTCTCCTCCAGCTGAAGGCCTCCTGCTGGATCACCTGGTGACCCTGACTCCTCCCCTCAGGGCGTCAGAGGCCTCCTGCTGGATCACCTGGTGACCCTGACTCCTCCCCTCAGGGCGTCAGAGGCCTCCTGCTGGATCACCTGGTGACCCTGACTCCTCCCCTCAGGGCGTCAGAGGCCTCCTGCTGGATCACACTGATTATGTTCAGCGACAATCAAGGACACATTCTGAAGGGATTCAGGTCTATGTCTGGAATTTGGCAATTTAAACTCAGATGAGGAAATACATGTTTTACAGAGAATATAAACAGAGACATGAGAACAGAGTCACATCTGTTGCAGAGCTAAGTCAGCGAAATGAGATCGTCTCAAACAATAGTTCATATGAGATCTTGTATAACTCCTCATTTTAAATGTTTCTTCTGAAGTCCAGCATCAATTTCTGCTGAGTAGAAAAAACGTCTAAAATATATTTCCGTTTTCACAGAGACAAACTAAACTAATTAGTTAGGTTTAGACAACTAAACTAGTAGTTAGCTTCATATATATATATATATATATATATATATATATATATATATATATATATATATATATATATATATATATAGATATATAGATATATATATCTATATATATATATATATATATATATATATCTATATATATATATAGATATATATATATATATATATATATATATATATATATATATATATATATATATATATATATATATATATATATATATATACATATATATCTATATATATTAGAGGTTTTCCAGCACGTCCAACTGGTAGGAGACCCCGGGGAAGACCGAGGACACGCTGGAGGGATTATATCTCCCGGCTGGCCTTGGAACGCCTCGGGATCCCAGAATGAGCTGGAAAGTGTTGCGGGTGAGAGGGAAGCCTGGGTCGGCCTGATGGACCTGCTGCCACCGCGACCCGACCCCGGATAAGCGGCTGATGATGGATGGATGGATGGATGTATATATGTAAAAAGAGAAAAATAAGTGTCATGACATCTTAATTAAAGAAGTAGAAATGAAAACACCAAAGGATGGTTTAGATTTAGAAACACATTAGTTCTTTCATCATTTTAATTGTTAAAATAAATACTCATGTCGTCTGATGTTGAAACTTGATTCATAAATGCTGTTTGAGGATGAGAACTGTAACATTGCATTAACAGGTTATGACTGTTGTATGTTTTATGAATTAAAGCACAGCTGGATTTTTCATGAAATAATTCCTCATAAAGCGTTAATATCTGGAGCTCCTCGTTCCCTCGTGACATTTTGCAGCCGCAGTGTTTCTGAGCGTTTGGTTTAAATGCTGCTGTTTGTTTTCCTTTACAGCAGCAGCAGAGTTACAGGGCAGTGAACTAGAAAATGACATTTTAAAGTCATCTGTAGCTTCTGCACAGAGTCGTGCCCTTTCCTCGGCGGGGTAAATATTAACGCCGCCGTCCTCGTCGTCTTCTTCTGCGAGAAATCACACATCCAGAAAACCGAAGGGAGCTGCAGAGAAACAGGCCGACGTCTCGCTGCTGCCTTTAACTTTAATTAATGCTGAGTTCAGCATCGCTGCACGCACACAGATCCACCGCGTGGGGATCAGCTGGCCGACCTTTCCTCCGGTCTAAAGGACGGCTTGAGTGTATTTTAAATGGAGCTTTACAATAATTCACGATGCAACATGATCAGTAAGGAGATCTGGGTGATTGCTTTCACCAGCTTCCAGTGTTTGTGCTAAGCTAGGCTAACGGAATAGTACCCATCCTTTGCAAGAAAAGCAAATAAGTGTATTTACCAAAATATCAAAGTGTTCCTTTAAAAACACCACGGATATGAAGTTTCATTTTAAGAAACACGAGTAAATAATTAATTCTATGGGGACTATTTTCAGCGGCGGATTAAGCCACATTTGGCTATTCCCAGTGCAACAGTGTGGATCTTAACTGAGCAATCAGGCTGTGATTCACCTGTTAGTATCAACACATTCCATAAGAAGAATAGATAAGATACAGACTTTAACATACATACATTTTAACATAGTTCTGACTCTTGGAACAGAAAGTAGACTCGTCCCAGACGACCTGAGGGGCGGGATGGTTCATAAGGTAGCAGCAGATCACAAACATACTTAGGCCCTAA
The DNA here is from genome assembly GCF_910589615.1 of Taurulus bubalis. Classification (NCBI taxonomy): domain Eukaryota; kingdom Metazoa; phylum Chordata; class Actinopteri; order Perciformes; family Cottidae; genus Taurulus; species Taurulus bubalis. The sequence goes on from NC_136601.1 coordinate 577,233, forward strand.
ACCATTCAGTGCTTTATGAACCAGCAGCAGGATTTTAAAGTCAATTCTTTGTTTGACAGGGAGCCAGTGCAAAGACCTCAGAACTGGACTGATGTGATCCACTTTCCTGGTCTTAGTGAGGACTCGAGCTGCAGCGTTCTGAATCAGCTGCAGCTTCCTGATTGACTTTTTACAGAGGCCTGTGAACACACCGTTACAGTAGTCAAGTCTCCTGAAGATAAATGACCTGTGAACACACCGTTACAGTAGTCAAGTCTCCTGAAGATAAATGACCTGTGAACACACCGTTACAGTAGTCAACTGAAGATAAATGACCTGTGAACACACCGTTACAGTAGTCAAGTCTCCTGAAGATAAATGACCTGTGAACACACCGTTACAGTAGTCAACTGAAGATAAATGACCTGTGAACACACCGTTACAGTAGTCAACTGAAGATAAATGACCTGTGAACACACCGTTACAGTAGTCAAGTCTACTGAAGATAAATGACCTGTGAACACACCGTTACAGTAGTCAAGTCTACTGAAGATAAATGACCTGTGAACACACCGTTACAGTAGTCAAGTCTCCTGAAGATAAATGACCTGTGAACACACCGTTACAGTAGTCAAGTCTACTGAAGATAAATGACCTGTGAACACACCGTTACAGTAGTCAAGTCTCCTGAAGATAAATGACCTGTGAACACACCGTTACAGTAGTCAAGTCTCCTGAAGATAAATGCATGGACTAGTTTCTCCAAATCCTGTTGAGACAAAAGTCCTCTAACCCTTGATATATTCTTCAGGTGATAGTAGGCTGATTTTGTAATTGTCATCATAATCATAATAGTAATCATAACACAATATGTGAACATTCTCTCTGCAAAGGTTGACTTTGATAAAGTGAAGCAGAACAAAGTTAGAGAGGGTTTAGAACAGAGAACATTCAGACGAGGCCCCATTGGGTCCATTGGGTCCATTGGGTCCATTGGTGTCATTGGGGTTACTTGAATGCTATTTCAATGTGTTCATCTACCAAACCATATATTTCACTTCTATATTACTTATGGTGTTCAGTACATCCAAATACAGCAGTTTTGGGCTTTGTTTCATAAAACAAGCAATGATTTACAGTTTAATATAACAATGGCTCAGTCTGCAGGGGGATTGGTTACACGTAGAATATGGTAAGGCAATGAAACAGAGCCTGGATGAGAGTGACAGGTGTTGCATGGGTGACGTGTGAAAAGTCTAAAGTGTCCAGTCTTTGACCACATGAGATGAGACCCGCCTGAGGAATCCACCCTCACATCAACACCATGAAGGCCTCTTGGGAGCCTGGAGGCCTCCTGGGAGCCTGGAGGCCCCTCGGGAGCCTGGAGGCCTCCTGGGAGCCTGGAGGCCCCTCGGGAGCCTGGAGGCCTCCTGGGAGCCTGGAGGCCTCCTGGGAGCCTGGAGGCCTCTAGAGAGCCTGGAGGCCCCTCGGGAGCCTGGAGGCCTCCTGGGAGACTGGAGGCCTCTAGAGAGCCTGGAGGCCCCTCGGGAGCCTGGAGGCCCCCTGGGAGCCTGGAGGCCTCCTGGGAGCCTGGAGGCCCCTCGGGAGCCTGGAGGCCTCTTGGGTTCCGCGTGGGGAACTCACTCTGTCGGGGTTCAAATGATGAGAACACAACCACAACGACTCCATGCTCCTGAACGCACCATCTTTGTATTCTTTAAATTCACATTAGTTGAGTTTCCATTCAACTGTCAAAAAGAGTTGAAGCAAACTTTTGAAATGTCACGAATAATAAATGCAAATTAGCAGCGTTTCTATATCAGCTGGTCTGGAGCGAATGAGAAGTCGTCACTAATAATAAGTCTGTAATCGACCAGTAAACAGAGAGAAGAACACACACACACACACACACACACACACACACACACACAGACCTTTAAACACTCCTCTAGGTCAGGTCTAATGGACAGATTCTGGTTTAATGATGAAAAGCACTTTGCTGCTAAAGTGCTTTTTTCCCCAAAATACTGAAAATGGCTTCTTCATCCCGCCGTGTGTCACTCCTTCAGTCTGCTTTCATCTGGATGCAGTGAACGTCCGTCTTTCGAGATAAAAGCTGTGTGTGTGTGTGTGTGTGTGTGTGTGTGTGTGTGTGTGTGTGTGTGTGTGTGTGTGTGTGTGTGGTTTAAACAACTAAACTGCTAGTTAGAATAATAACTTCTTGGTTCACTTGTTTGACCCTTCACCTCCACTTTGATGATTAATGGATGAAATACAAATGCATGAGCTCTAAACGTGGACCAGACTAGTTTAGAGGACTAGTTTATAGGACTAGCTTAGAGGACTAGTTTAGAGGACTAGCTTAGAGGACTAGTTTAGAGGACTAGTTTAGAGGACTAGCTTAGAGGACTATCTTAGAGGACTAGTTTAGAGGACTAGTTTAGAGGACTAGCTTAGAGGACTAGTTTAGAGGACTAGTTTATAGGACTAGTTTATAGGACTAGTTTATATGACTAGCTTAGAGGACTAGTTTATAGGACTAGCTTATATGACTAGTTTAGAGGACTAGTTTATATGACTAGCTTAGAGGACTAGTTTATAGGACTAGCTTAGAGGACTAGTTTAGAGGACTAGTTTATAGGACTAGCTTAGAGGACTAGTTTAGAGGACTAGCTTAGAGGACTAGCTTAGATGACTAGCTTAGAGGACTAGTTTAGAGGACTAGTTTATAGGACTAGCTTAGAGGACTAGTTTAGAGGACTAGCTTAGAGGACTAGTTTATAGGACTAGTTTAGAGGACTAGCTTAGAGGACTAGTTTAGAGGACTAGTTTAGAGGACTAGCTTAGAGGACTAGTTTATAGGACTAGCTTAGAGGACTAGTTTAG
>NC_136601.1:595097-610097 GCF_910589615.1 Taurulus bubalis
GGCAACTGCAGCCCATTTACTCCCCATGGTTAGTGTGTGTGTGTGTGTGTGTGTGTGTGTGTGTGTGTGTGTGTGTGTGTGTGTGTGTGTGTGTGTGTACTCAAATGACATGTGTTTTTAGTCCTAAACAAATAGTGTGCTTTTTCTTTATATATGTATGATGTGTGTGTGTGTGTGTGTGTGTGTGTGTGTGTGTGTGTGTGTGTGTGTGTGTGTGTGTGTGTATGTGTGTGTGTGTGTGTGTGTGTGTGTGTGTGTGTGTGTGTGTGTGTTCCTCAAAACAAAAGCCTTTTTACTCCGGATATTAATCACTTTTGTTTTAAAGTTTTAAAATCGGTCAGCGAGTCGACCAAAGAGCGCCACCTGGAGGGCAGGAGGTGTTCAACAGGCTGGTCTGAGGTCAGCGTCACATGACTCAGTGATGACCAGCAGGAAGAAGAAACACCACACTTCCTGCTCTTGGTTCCCGTCTAACTTTTTGAAAGCTGCTCTTATGGATTCACTTTTTATTGTTTTAGGTGTTTTTATTATGGTTATTGTGTTGTTTTCATGTCTTTTTAAATATTCTCTATTAATACACTTTGATTTTAACAAGCTGTCGCCTGAAGCCTGCAGGTGTTTAGCCTAGCTTAGCACAAAGACTGGAAGCAGGGGGAAACTGCCAGCGTAGCTGCAGCCGAAGTGATGCAGTGTGTCCGACACCAAACAGGAGGTCTGGTTGGAAGTGGAGAACAGAGCTCCAACCTGGCAACCCCTCAGAAGAAAGAGGGGTTCATCCTGTGAGACGAACCTCACGCTCTTCTATACCGGAGATCACGTCAGAGGAGTCAGTCTCGATCTCCCTCCTCATGTGGTTTAAGCCGCTAATCTACCAGAGAAACAGAGGTGACATGTGATTGGATAAGAGCTCTCCTTAACCAGCTGCCCAGCCGCGCCGCTGAGGAGTAGACAAGACAGCAGCTGTGCAATGAGAACATAAGCTAATAGGGAAACATAATTATAATACATGTAGTGTATTTGTGAAAAACAATTAACTGATAAAATATCTATAACTTTGTGATTGTGGTTAGGCAGCAGAGAAGACTTACAGGCGCTGACGGCCACCGCTGCTTTGGACTAAACGTTTTACTGGAGCATCGTCTGGACCTTTGCCGACAACGAGAGCGTTTTATTCTGTTTTGAATCTGTTGGATCATTATGAGGCTTCACAGGCTTGATATCGCTGGCTGTGGTCTCACAGAGGCGGAGTTTGTTGTTGTTGTTGTTGTTGTTGTTGTTGTGATCGTATCTTGATATTCAATATAATCATAAGAATCTGAGCTTTCCAGAGAGATATTGCATCAGCACCGACCCACACAGAGCAGCTGGGTTCAATGTACAGGTTGTACTTCAACAACTAGGCTATCAGTTTCCCTTTGCTCCCAGTGTTTGTGCTAAGCTAAGCTAACCATGAAATGGATGAGATGGAGTCTGTGACGTTGAATGGACTCGTAGTTCCTGACTTCCTCTCAAAGAACAGCAGAGTTTAGAACACACACACACACACACACACACACACACACACACACACACACACACACACACACACACAGTGCTCCACATCAAAGGTTACTCTCTGACCTTATTCAGACTCGTATCTCAGGAATATAAAGAAGGAAACTGAGGCGTCTGCTCCGCTGTATTCCTGGAAGAATAAATGAAAAGAAAAAGCCGAAGGACCCAAAACTCAAAACTTAACCAGCTTTATTTCCCGAGATTAGTTCAGTGAGAAGAAGAAGAAGAAGAAGAAGAAGAAGAAGAAGAAGAAGAAGAAGAAGAAGAAGAAGAAGAAGAAGAAGTCGATTACGTTCACTTCTCTCATTGTAACAGAAACAAAAAAAGAGCCGAGGGAAGTTGAATTATCTCCTGGTGAGCACTGGAGCATTGTTTCTATCAGATGATCAGTGTGCTAACACACACACACACACACACACACACACACACACACACACACACACACACACAGAGGAGGTGAAGACTGACACTCCTCTTCCTTGGCAGCGCTCCTCGTCCATGTTGGAGGGAGCGCTGCCATCACTTGGCACCTTATTTATTTTAATTATTTTCAATCCCGCTCTCCATCTCTGGCATCCCCGGCTCGGGGAAAATCGCTGATGGCTGACACTCATTTGTCAATCTCGCCGCGGCTGCCTGCCAATTATAAAATGAAAAGTTTTGGCGAGGCCATTAAAGCCGCTCCGGCTGCTTTGCTGAGTGTTAACAGGCGCCGCCGCCCTCTCTTCTCTCTGAGGACGGATTCGGGCTCGGCGCCACTCGCCAACTGTCAGGTGAGCGCTCGTGTTTGATGTCCCCTCTCTGTTGCCGTACAGCTTTCATCTGCCAGTTGAGAAACTTCAGCATCTCAGACTGCATCACGCCGCCCAGTTTATGTGTCCACTAACTTAGATGAATGAGATATGAGTGAGATATGTGTGAGATATGAATGAGATATATGTGAGATATGTGTGAGATAAGAGTGAGATTTGTGTGAGATATGTGTGAGATAAGAGTGAGATATGTGTGAGATATGAGTGAGATATGTGTGAGATATGTGTGAGATAAGAGTGAGAAATGTGTGAGAAATGTGTGAGATATGAGTGAGATATGAGTGAGATATGAGTGAGATATGAGTGAGATACATGTGAGATAAGAGTGAGATATGTGTGAGATATGTGTGAGATAAGAGTGAGAAATGTGTGAGAAATGTGTGAGATATGAGTGAGATATGAGTGAGATACGTGTGAGATATGTGTGAGATAAGAGTAAGAAATGTGTGAGATATGTGTGAGATATGTGTGAGATATGAGTGAGATATGAGTGAGATACATGTGAGATAAGAGTGAGATATGTGTGAGATATGAGTGAGATATGAGTGAGATACGTGTGAGATATGTGTGAGATAAGAGTGAGATATGTGTGAGATATGAGTGAGATATGAGTGAGATGTGTGAGATATGTGTGAGATATGAGTGAGATATGTGTGAGATATGTGTGAGATTTGAGTGAGATATGAGTGAGATATGTGTGAGATATGTGTGAGATTTGAGTGAGATGTGTGAGATATGAAAGAGATATGAAAGAGATATGAGTGAGATATGAAAGATATATGAGTTAGATATGATATATGAGTGAGATATATATATGAGACATGAGTGAGATGTCAGTGAGATATGAGTGAGATATATATGAGATATGAGCGAGATATGAGTGAGATACATTGCATGTTCCTACAGTAAAAGTTAAACAGCAGCTGCAAACTGAGTGACAAGTTTTGACTAAATCAACAGAAATTCCAGGCAGGAACATTTACATTTCTGCTCCACATATTTTTCACGGTTCGGCTCGTTTACTTTAAATCAAATGTATTTTACATAAATACTGACGGGGCCCCTGGGACTCAAATGAGAGGTTGAGCTCCGATTAACACATGTCCCTCCACCTGTGTGCATTATCACAGTATTCTGTGCTGGAATATGACATGATGCACAGTGATGTCGATTTATGCACCATATGAGCACACATCAGTGAGAACGTGGATCTTATTATAGACCATTATTAAAGTCTCATGATCAGGGAATACAGATGCACTCACCAAATTAATTTCATTGTTTCATTAATCACAGATTACATAAACAAAATACATTTCTATTTATTCTCCTGACCACCAAGGGGCGACTCCTCTGGTTGTATAGAAGTCTATGCTTCATGTGTAAAAGCTGCATTCTCTCTCCTGACCACCAGGGGGCGACTCCTCTGGTTTTATAGAAGTCTATATAAATGACTCTACTTCTCTTGATGTATTCCCTCAGTAAACATTGTAAACATGAGTTTATGTCTCAATCTCTAGTTTCAAGTCTTCTTCAATACAGCATGATGTTCATTTAGTAAGTTATGGTCATTTAGAGTCAAACAGACCATAAAGCAGGGGACGCTTTAGGGCGGGGCTAAAGGTGATTGACAGGCCGACGACCGGGCCAATATAATCTGATAAAAGAAGCACTGGGATGTTGACTGAAGAGCGCATTAATATCATCTATGAATATGTTGTATTGACAGTGATAAAGAAGTCTGAAATAAGTTAGTGGAGCATATTTCTATTCCAGAGCTTTTGTTTTCTAAATTACATCATATCAATTAAAACTGTCTTTTGGAAAGTGGTGATTATTTAGAGAAGCAGCCGCCGGCTCCTTGAACGCAGCAGACGAGCTGAGTTACATCTGGATGAGAAAACATGTGACTGCTGGTAATGAGAGGGAGGCTCGTCTGCAGGACTCATGCACACGTGCATACCTGCACTGATGGATTATGGGTAAGCACTTTTGTTTGCACGTTTGCATTTTTGCAGTGAGAAGTTTGATCCCAGCAAAAGTGTCACGTCAGGCAAAAAGGCCGACTAACAAGACGGCCGCTTCCTCTGGGTGTAAAAGCAGCGCGCTGCGCTGGTTACCCTGCAAACAGCGCGCCGCCTTTCATCAGCATTCTGCAGCCGGCACAAAGGACACAAGGAGAAGAAGAAAGGACACAAGGAGAAGAAGAAAGGACACAAGGAGAAGAAGAAAGGACACAGGGAGAAGAAGAAAGGACACAAGGAGAAGAAGAAAGGACACAAGGAGAAGAAGAAAGGACACAAGGAGAAGAAGAAAGGACACAGGAAGAAGAAGAAGGGACACAAGGAGGAGAAGAAAGGACACAAGGAGAAGAAGAAAGGACACAAGGAGAAGAAGAAAGGACACAGGGAGAAGAAGAAGGGGCACAAGGAGGAGAAGAAAGGACACAAGGAGAAGAAGACCATGCTTTTGAATTGATTTTAAAGTCTTGTGTTCTTAGTCTTCTTTCTTAGTCGTCTTCTTTCTTAGTCGTCTTCTTCCTTAGTCGTCTTCTTTCTTTGTCGTCTTCTTCCTGAGCCGTCTTCTTTCTTAGCCGTCTTCTTCCTTAGTCGTCTTCTTTCTTTGTCGTCTTCTTTCTTTGTCGTCTTCTTCCTTTGTCGTCTTCTTTCTTTGTCGTCTTCTTCCTTTGTTGTCTTCTTTCTTTGTCGTCTTCTTTCTTTGTCGTCTTCTTCCTTAGTCGTCTTCTTTCTTTGTCGTGTTCTTTCTTAGTCGTGTTCTTTCTTAGTCGTTTTCTTTCTTTGTCGTCTTCTTCCTTAGTTGTCTTCATCCTTAGTTGTCTTCTTTCTTAGTCGTCTTCATCCTTAGTCGTCTTCTTTCTTAGTCGTCTTCTTTCTTTGTCGTCTTCTTTCTTTGTTGTCTTCTTCCTTAGTCGTCTTCTTTCTTTGTCGTCATCTTTCTTTGTCGTCTTCTTCCTTAGTCGTCTTCTTTCTTTGTCGTCTTCTTCCTGAGCCGTCTTCTTTCTTAGCCGTCTTCTTCCTTAGTCGTCTTCTTTCTTTGTCGTCTTCTTTCTTTATCGTCTTCTTCCTTTGTTGTCTTCTTTCTTTGTCGTCTTCTTTCTTTGTCGTCTTCTTCCTTTGTTGTCTTCTTTCTTTGTCGTGTTCTTTCTTAGTCGTGCTCTTTCTTAGTCGTTTTCTTTCTTTGTCGTCTTCTTCCTTTGTTGTCTTCTTCCTTAGTCGTCTTCTTTCTTTGTTGTCTTCTTTCTTAGTCGTGTTCTTTCTTAGTCGTTTTCTTTCTTTGTCATCTTCTTCCTTAGTCGTCTTCTTTCTTTGTCGTCTTCTTCCTGAGCCGTCTTCTTTCTTAGCCGTCTTCTTCCTTTGTCGTCTTCTTTCTTTGTCGTCTTCTTTCTTTGTCGTCTTCTTCCTTTGTCGTCTTCTTTCTTTGTCGTCTTCTTTCTTTGTCGTCTTCTTCCTTTGTTGTCTTCTTTCTTTGTCGTGTTCTTTCTTAGTCGTGTTCTTTCTTAGTCGTTTTCTTTCTTTGTCGTCTTCTTCCTTTGTTGTCTTCTTCCTTAGTCGTCTTCTTTCTTTGTCGTGTTCTTTCTTAGTCGTGTTCTTTCTTAGTCGTTTTCTTTCTTTGTCGTCTTCTTCCTTAGTTGTCTTCATCCTTAGTCGTCTTCTTTCTTAGTCGTCTTCAGCCTTAGTCGTCTTCTTTCTTAGTCGTCTTCTTCCTTAGTCGTCTTCTTTCTTTGTCGTCTTCTTTCTTTGTCGTCTTCTTTCTTAGTCGTCTTCTTCCTTTGTCGTCTTCTTTCTTTGTCGTCTTCTTCCTTTGTCGTCTTCTTTCTTTGTCGTCTTAATTCTTTGTCGTCTTCTTCCTTTGTTGTCTTCTTTCTTTGTCGTCTTCTTTCTTTGTCGTCTTCTTCCTTTGTTGTCTTCTTCCTTAGTCGTCTTCTTTCTTAGTCGTCTTCTTTCTTAGTCGTCTTCTTCCTTAGTTGTCTTCATCCTTAGTCGTCTTCTTTCTTTGTCGTCTTCAGCCTTAGTCGTCTTCTTTCTTAGTCGTCTTCTTCCTTAGTCGTCTTCTTTCTTTGTCGTCTTCTTTCTTTGTCGTCTTCTTTCTTAGTCGTCTTCTTCCTTAGTCGTCTTCTTTCTTAGTCGTCTTCTTCCTTAGTCGTCTTCTTTCTTTGTCGTCTTCTTTCTTTGTCGTCTTCTTTCTTAGTCGTCTTCTTCCTTTGTCGTCTTCTTTCTTTGTCGTCTTCTTCCTTTGTCGTCTTCTTTCTTTGTCGTCTTAATTCTTTGTCGTCTTCTTCCTTTGTTGTCTTCTTTCTTTGTCGTCTTCTTTCTTTGTCGTCTTCTTCCTTTGTTGTCTTCTTCCTTAGTCGTCTTCTTTCTTAGTCGTTTTCTTCCTTAGTCGTCTTCTTTCTTTGTCGTCTTCTTTCTTTGTCGTCTTCTTTCTTTGTCGTCTTCATCCTTAGCCGTCTTCTTTCTTAGTCGTCTTCTTTCTTAGTCGTCTTCTTTCTTTGTCGTCTTCTTCCTTTGTTGTCTTCTTCCTTAGTCGTCTTCTTTCTTTGTTGTCTTCTTTCTTAGTCGTCTTCTTTCTTAGTCGTCTTCTTTCTTTGTCATGCTTTTCTTCTTTCACTTCCCTCGTTGTGCAGTGTGACAGCCGCTGCTCGTCTCCACGGCGACGGCTGTCACACCCTCTCAGGAGATGTGAGGAAGCTGATTGGCAGCCGACAAAGAGGAAGCGTTTCACTTGAGATCAGAGGCCCAGACACACCTCGGGTACGAGTGGAAGAGCGGGACGGCAGCATCGGGCCTGTGATGCTGGAGCAGTTCAGAGCAGATGTTGTGTCGGTTCTTTATGACGTTCTCTGGCAGAACTTCTGAGAGAACTTTGGTTTATAGACTTCCTTTTTTTTATATTACTCTAAATATTTAAACGCACCTTCGAGGTCGACAGCTTTTACTGAAAACTGTTTATTTTATGAAAACATTTTATTTTGGTCTCAACGACATTTCGTTTTCATCTTCTTCATGTTCGGTGTGGTGTTCACGGTTTAGAGGCGTTTCACTCTTTGGATGTATTTCTAGGTGTTCATGTCGTTGTGGAGCTTCCCAGTGACGTTTCATCAATGTAACACAAACAAAGCAAGAAGGTGGAATGAGTCAATGGAGTCCGGTAGCTTTGAGGACAAATCTGACACATAATTGAAAGATTTTGTCCAGACATTCATGGTTCCCAGAGGATGGACCCTGATAAACAATCACTAATTATACGAGATTAGGTTGACGACAAACAAGTTAGAATGAGGAATTTTTACCTGGTCCTGAACCAGTCTCAGTTTAGTCTTGGTCCTCTATATGACCTCCATCAGTAAACAGACCATAGGAGAGAAGATAGGCTCCAGCAGAGATCAGTACACCGTGGACAGACCCAGATCCGGCTTCACCTGCAGTCTGAGCTTTTCTTTTGCTTTAAGAACCTGAGACTTACGTTTACATCTTGGTACAAAGTTTTATTTCTGTAAATCAATAAATAAAACAAAAACGTTAAAACGTGGCGGTGAAGCCAGCGGGACTCCGGATCCTTTGTTGTCTGGCTGTTTAGCAGAGGAGCTTCAAACCAGAACCAGCTCTTCTTCTAGACCGCCCTCACAGTGAGTCCACTACCCGATGACAATAGAAGCTCAGCTATTGTTGGCCTCAGCAGATTCTGCCTCTGACTCCGTTTGGAAGAGGTGCACCCTGGGAGACTCTCGATCCATCTCTCCCTCTGGCACGGCGAGAGGGTGTGATTGATTTATCAGCCGGCGTCTCCCTGGACGCCTCTAATGAGACAGTAACAGCACTCGCTCGGCCGGAGAGAGAGGTGTGGACGGAATATGTAACCATGTCTATCCAACACACTGGTGTGTGTGTGTGTGTGTGTGTGTGTTTATGTGTGCGTGTGTGTATATATGTGTGTGTGTGTGTATGTATGTGTGTGTGTATTAAATTCAGTTCAGTTTATTTTATATAGCCCAACATCACAAATACAAGTTATCCATAGAGCTTTACAATCTGTAACATAACATCCTGTCCCGGGACCTCACATCGGATCAGGAAAAACTCCCCAAATAAAGATAGTAAAAACCCTTTCACAGGGAAAACAGGAAGAACCTTCAGGAGAGCAACAGAGGAGGATCCCTCTCCCCGGATGGACAGAAGAATAGATGTCATGTGACCAGAATGAATAACGTAACAGAGTTACAGCACATTACATGAATATGACAGAAATGATTCATATAATGAGTAGTATCCGCATGGAGTGCGATCCAGATCCATGAAGAAAAAAAGGAGGTAGAGAGGAGGGGCATCAGCAGGGCCATGGTAGGAGACAGGAGGTAGGAGGTAGGAGGTAGGAGACAGGAGGTAGGAGGTAGGAGACAGGAGGTAGGAGACAGGAGGTAGGAGACAGGAGACAGGAGGCAAGACCGGCGATCCATGGAAACTTGAGGCGAGGAAACACAGAGGCTCCCGGAGAAAGAAAAAGAAAGTAGAGTTAGTAATATCCATTGAAGAGACAATAATTTATCCAGAAGGAGAGAAAGAAGAGGTGAAGAGGAGAGGAGCTCAGTGTATCCTAAGATGTCCCCCAGCAGTCTAGGCCTATAGCAGCATATCTAGGGGCTGGACCAGGGCAAACCTGAGCCAGCCCTAACTATAAGCCTGAAACAGCCCTAACTATAAGCCTGAGTCAGCCCTAACTATAAGCCTGAAACAGCCCTAACTATAAGCGCCAGTCTTGAGGTAACAAATGCGTGAATCAATGTTTCTGCATCGCGTTGAGACAGGATGTGCCGGATCTTTGAGATGTTCCGTAGGTGAAAAAAGGCGGTCCTTGAGATCTGTTTCATGTGGGAGCCAAAGGACAGGTCCTGGTCAAAAATAACTCTGAGATTCCTTACGGTAGTGGTAGATGCCAGAGCGATGCCATCCAGAGAAACCATATCATCAGATACTTGATTTCTGAGGTGTTCTGGTCCGAGTAAAATAACTTCAGTCTTGTCCGAGTTCAGCAGCAGGAAGTTGCAGGTCATCCAGGTTTTGATGTCTTTAAGACACGCTTGAAGTTTAGCGACCTGGTGGGTTTCATCTGGCTTGATCCACAGATATAGTTGAGTATCATCGGCATAACAGTGAAAGTTTATGGCGTGTTTTCTGATAATATTGCCTAAAGGAAGCATATATCAGGTGAATAAAATTGGTCCAAGCACAGAACCTTGTGGAACTCCATGGCGAACGGTAGTGGTAACCGAGGCCTCATCGTTTACAAATACAAACTGAGATCGATCTGATAAACACAACTTAAACCAGCTTAGTGCTGTACCTTTAATACCAATCAACTGGTCTAGTCTCTGTATTAAGATGTCATGGTCAATGGTGTCGAACGCTGCACGAAGGTCTAACAAGACCAGAACAGAGACAAGTCCTTTATCAGCACTAAGGTTTAACAAGACCAGTACAGAGACAAGTCCTTTATCAGCACTAAGGTCTAACAAGACCAGAACAGAAACAAGTCCTTTATCAGCACTAAGGTCTAACAAGACCAGAGACAAGTCCTTTATCAGCACTAAGGTCTAACAAGACCAGAGACAAGTCCTTTATCAGCACTAAGGTCTAACAAGACCAGAGACAAGTCCTTTATCAGCACTAAGGTCTAACAAGAACAGAGACAAGTCCTTTATCAGCACTAAGGTCTAACAAGTACAGAGACAAGTCCTTTATCAGCACTAAGGTCTAACAAGACCAGTACAGAGACAAGTCCTTTATCAGCACTAAGGTCTAACAAGACCAGACCAGAGACAAGTCCTTTATCAGCACTAAGGTCTAACAAGACCAGACCAGAGACAAGTCCTTTATCAACACTAAGGTCTAACAAGTACAGAGACAAGTCCTTTATCAGCACTAAGGTCTAACAAGACCAGAGACAAGTCCTTTATCAGCACTAAGGTCTAACAAGACCAGAGACAAGTCCTTTATCAACACTAAGGTCTAACAAGACCAGAACAGAGACAAGTCCTTTATCAGCACTAAGGTCTAACAAGACCAGTACAGAGACAAGTCCTTTATCAGCACTAAGGTCTAACAAGACCAGTACAGAGACAAGTCCTTTATCAGCACTAAGGTCTAACAAGACCAGACCAGAGACAAGTCCTTTATCAGCACTAAGGTCTAACAAGACCAGAACAGAGACAAGTCCCCTATCTGATGCAACTAGAAGGTCATTAGTAATTGTCACTAGTGTCTCTGTGCTATGATGCTTTCTAAATCCTGACTGAAACTTCTCAAATAAACTATTGTTATGTAAAAAGTCACACAACTGGTTTGCGACTACCTTCTCCAGTATCAGTAGGAAGGGAAGGTTAGAGATAGGTCTGTAGTTAGCCAACACCTCTGGATCCAGAGTGGGCTTCTTAAGAAGAGGTTTAATTACAGCTACTTTAAAAGACTGTGGTACATGACTGTGGTAAAACTTCTTTAAACAGCTTCATCGGAACAGGGTCCAGGAGACAGGTAGAAGATTTAGAAGTAGAAACCATTGAAGACAGTTGGTCGAGGTTGATGGGAGAACATCCATCCAGACACACAGCAGGGCCACAGCCTCCTCCATGGCCATCCCACCTGAAGATGGACCGCTCCACCTGAGGATGGACCATCCCACCTGAAGATGGATCATCCCCCCTAAGGATGGACCATCCCACCTGAGGATGGACCATCCCACCTGAAGATGGATCATCCCACCTGAGGATGGACCATCCCACCTGAGGATGGACCATCCCACCTGAGGATGGACCGGCAGTAGTCGAGGGCAGGAGATCACCGATCCTGCCTCTAATAGCCAGAATCTTACCATTGAAGAAGTTCATGAAGTCATTACTACTGAGGTCTATAGGAATACACGGATCCATCGAGCTATGACTCTCAGCCAGCATGTGTGTGTGTGTGTGTGTGTGTGTGTGTGTGTGTGTGTGTGTGTGTGTGTGTGTTTGATGTGAGACGTTGTGATGATGTCTTAATCAAAGGGTTCATCCTCTGGGGAGCTTGGCTGTCATGTCAATGTGAGAACTACCGACAGCTGACATTTTAAACATGGAACTCCTTCTCCTCTTCCTCCTCTTCCCCCTCCTCCTCCTCCTCTTTCTCCTCCTCTTCCTCAGTGTGTGACATCCGTGTCACTTCTTCTCTGACGAAGCAATCCGGTGAAAATTATTCTGAAATGGCAGATTACTTCAGAGGGAGGACGCAGGCAAATTGCCTCTTCCAATACTTAAATAAAGGCAGAAGGTCAGAAGAGGCTGAACACACACACACACACACACACACACACACACACACACACACACACACACACACACACACACGCACACACACACACACACACACACACACACACACACACACACACACGCACACACACACACACACACACACACGCACACACACACACACACACACACACACACACACACACACACGCACACACACACTAAAGGGAGAACAGACGGAGCCTCGTTGAAACATAAATAAACATATTTTAAACCTTCTCAATAGTTTGATGATGAATCTAGATCTAATCTTCAAAGTGTGAAACCAGAGGAAGACTTACAGTCTGCTTCACGTTCAGTTTCCTGCTTTCAAACCGTGAACCTCCACAAGTTCATCAGACGAGCTTCTGGAGGACTTTAGTCAGGTTTAAACAACTAAACTACTAGTTAGGTTTAAATAAATAAACTACTAGTCAGGTTTAAACAACTAAAGTACTAGTCAGGTTTAAACAACTAAACTACTAGTTAGGTTTAAATAAATAAACTACGAGTCAGGTTTAAACAACTAAACTACTAGTTAGGTTTAAATAAATAAACTACAAGTCAGGTTTAAACAACTAAACTACTAGTTAGGTTTAAATAACTAAACTACTAGTTAGGTTTAAATAAATAAACTACAAGTCAGGTTTAAACAACTAAACTACTAGTTCGGTTTAAATAACTAAACTACTAGTTAGGTTTAGACAACTAAACTACTAGTCAGGTTTAAACAACTAAACTACTAGTTAGGTTTAAATAAATAAACTACAAGTCAGGTTTAAACAACTAAACTACTATTCAGGTTTAAATAACTAAACTACTAGTTAGGTTTAGACAACTAAACTAATAGCTAGGTGTAACAACTAAACTACTAGTTAGGTTCAAACAACTAAACTACTAGTCAGGTTTAAACAACTAAACTACCAGTTAGGTTTAACAAATAAACTACTAGTTAGGTTTAAACAACTAAACTACTAGTTAGGTTTAAATAACTAAACTACTAGTTAGGTTTAACAAATAAACTACTAGTCAGGTTTAAATAACTAAACTACTAGTCAGGTTTAAATAACTAAACTACTCAGTCCATTGGGTTAAAATAACTACATAAGTTAAGTAACAAACAAATCCATCCATCTTCCATGTGTGACTCTTCATACTTCCTCGTTTATGATAACATATGAAATCCCTCCTCAGATCCACTCGGTTCAAATCCTCCATCAACACATCACCGTGGTAGCACACTCTCTTTCTCTCTCTCTCTCTCTCTCACACTCTCTCACACACACACACACACACACACACACACACACACACACACACACACACACACACACACACACTCTGTCACTCCTCTCTGAGGGCCAGGAGCTAATGACTGAGCCGGTTGGCCGTTAGGAGAAAGGAGGTGCCAGGAGGTGATTCATCTGAGCCGCTCTCCTCCAGCGATGACTGACGGCTGATTTATGATTTAGCGGCGAGCTGTGAGAGCTCAGAGTCATTTCCTCCCATTTCTTATTTTAATTCTTTACCGCAAATGATGGCGGAATGGATGGGAGCCAATTATCTTAAGTGTCTCTCTGCTCTCTGTCAGCCGCCGACACTCACTGCTGAAACTCTGCAGTCGGCCTGCCAACGAGAGGTCCTCTTCCTCCTCCTCCTTCTCCTCCTCCTCCTCCTCCTCCTCTTCTTCCTCCTCATCAACGCTAATATATATATATATATATATATATATATATATATATATATATATATATATATATATATATATATCCATATAAGTCCAAAAAACTACTTTTTTAGGCGGAACAACCCACCAATAGAATTAAAAGTGGCTTTAACTTGCATTCAACCTGGAGTTAAGTCCCTCAAGGCTCCGTCCTGGGTCCTCTCCTCTTCTCTCTGTACACCAACTCTCTCGGCTCTGTCATTTGCTCGCATGGCTTTTCCTACCAAATCTATGCCGATGACACCCAACTGATCCTCACGTTTCCCCAATGGGAAACACAGGTAGCATGCTACATGCTACACAACATCCTGTAGGTCCATGCTACACAGCATCCTGTAGGTCCATGCTACACAACATGCTGTAGGTTCATGCTACACAACATGCTGTAGGTTCATGCTACACAACATCCTGTAGGTCCATGCTACACAACATCCTGTAGGTCCATGCTACACAACATCCTGTAGGTCCATGCTACACAACATCCTGTAGGTCCCTTCACTGGTTACCATGGCTGCAGCATCGCTTCAAAACATTGGTACTTGTGTACCGTGCTGCTAACAGATTGGGTCCAATCTACATCCAGGACATGGTCCTGTCTACATCCAGGACATGGTCCTGTCTACATCCAGGACATGGTCCAACCTGACCCCCCATCCCGTTCGCTTGTTGTGAGTTTGTCCTCATGGTTGAATGCACGTCATGTCACTTTGGATAAAAGTGACAGCTAAATGAAATGAAATGTAATGTAAAGCCACAGTTTGGTGTCTCTTTGAGCTCCGTGTTTGGTCTCCACCTCTTTGGTTCCTCGTCTGTGTGATGTTGTTCTGGAGAGAACACTGAACCACAGCTTACTGAGAGTAAAGCAGACCATGTGGCTCAGCTGAAGATGAAAGCTAAAAGCAAAACAGAATCATTAAAACCCTAAAACAATGAAATCGTCTCAGCAAAAACACAAGTGTTGATCCACTGGTGGAATGGAAATATTCATAAGTTTCACATTAAAGGTGCTCAATACAAAATTCTGAGCATTTATAGATTAACTTGCACTAAAAGGCACGCTCACATGCACTAACGTGCACTAATGTGCACTAAAAGACACACTCACATACACTAACATAGATTAACGTGCACTAAAAGGCACGCTCACATGCACTAACATAGATTAACGTGCACTAAAAGGCACGCTCACATGCACTAACGTGCACTAATGTGCACTAAAAGACACACTCACATGCACTAACATAGATTAACGTGCACTAAAAGGCACGCTCACATGCACTAACATAGATTAACGTGCACTAAAAGGCACGCTCACATGCACTAACGTGCACTAATGTGCACTAAAAGACACACTCACATGCACTAACATAGATTAACGTGCACTAAAAGGCACGCTCACATGCACTAACGTGCACTAATGTGCACTAAAAGACACACTCACATGCACTAACATAGATTAACGTGCACTAAAAGGCACGCTCACATGCACTAACGTGCACTAATGTGCACTAAAAGACACACTCACATGCACTAACATAGATTAACGTGCACTAAAAGGCACGCTCACATGC
>NC_136601.1:615097-657597 GCF_910589615.1 Taurulus bubalis
CTCCCATCACGCATCATGTTCTCCCATCACGCATCACGTTCTCCCATCATGCATCACATTCTCCCATCATGCATCACGTTCTCCCATCATGCATCATGTTCTCCCATCACGCATCACGTTCTCCCATCATGCATTACGTTCTCCCATCACGTATCACGTTCTCCCATCATGCATCACGTTCTCCCATCACGCATCACGTTCTCCCATCACGCATCACGTTCTCCCATCATGCATTACGTTCTCCCATCACGCATCACGTTCTCCCATCATGCATCACGTTCTCCCATCACGCATCATGTTCTCCCATCACGCATCACGTTCTCCCATCATGCATCACATTCTCCCATCATGCATCACGTTCTCCCATCACGCATCACGTTCTCCCATCACGCATCACGTTCTCCCATCACGCATCACGTTCTCCCATCATGCATCACGTTCTCCCATCATGCATCATGAGTATCTGACGTGATGTTTGAAGAGATGGCAGCGTGTCATCGTACTAACCAGTCAGGACACAACTCAGTTGTAGGAGTGGAAGTGGAAGCCCGTGGGTTCACTGCCCTGAAGGCACCTTGAAGCAGCGTCTCCTCCAGCGGCGCCGTGCTGTGGCTCTGCTCCTCCTCCTTCGCCCCGGAGGCGAGCGGCGCCGCAACCGCCGATCCCGAGGGACGCCGTGCACAGAACGCTCAGAACGCTCAGAACGCTCCACGAGAGAACACCAGCTGCTGCCTGCTGAGATAAAGATCCCCGCAGGAACATATACATACAAATCAATAATGACACACATGATCAACGGCTCCTCGATGGCTCTTTATATCTGCAGTGAAACATGACGGGTTTCTGGGTTAGAGGATCCTCTCTGTTCTGCAGAGTCAGCATCGGCCTGATTCAACAATATCACCCCCCTCCCCCCCCCCCAACTGGTGCCCCTCTTCCATGATACTGCTCACAGAGCAGTCGGCGGCTCGGCCCGACAAGCACCTTCACTTCTCATCTCCACTCTAAGCCTTGTTCTCGCTGGCACTAATCCTCACTAGAAAACAGCTTTCAGAGGATTAGCATCAAGGGGGAGGGGTGGGGGGGTTCTTCTTCTTCAAGGCGGAAGGTCGGGAAATCTTCGACCTTCTGCCTGGTTTCCTTCCTGTTGATCCCCAGCAGCCTCCATTAAAGCTCCCCACTGACTCCCAGTTTACCAGTTAACCAGCTAACCCCTCCCCCCAACACACTATCTGGAGGAGCTGGCCGAGGCGCTCGTGGCCCACCTGCTGAACTGGACCTCACCGAGCTACAGTATGAGGAGCTTGAGGTAAAGAGGTGCCCTGTGGGGGCGGGGCTTAAAACCTGTGGACGCATGTGAGGCAGCGGCCTCTTCTGTGAGCTCAAAGAGAAATGATGTTCGACAACAGTTTCTCTTTTTAAAGCAGCGAACAAAGAGAGGATTATTCTGCACGCGGTGAGAGGAAGCTGCTGGAGGCCGCGGCGCCCGCAGAGAACACACAAGATGGTAAATTTAACTCTCTCTCTCTCTCTCTCTCGTCCCTAACTCCTCTGCAGATATTTGCTGGTAATCGTCGGCTTTGAAGGCGTTCCTCCTCCACGAGCAGCGGGCCGTTCAGTTAAGAGCAGCGAGCGAGATGAAAGTCGAGCGGGAATTGACACAAAGACCTTCTGGTTGCGACAGAGCCGTAAACACCCAAGATAAAAGATGGCTCTGCCTGCTCGTACTTAACATTCCCATTAGACCGGCAACAATGGCTGCCTTTGTGGAGCTCTTATGTACGGAAACGAGGAAAACTGCTTTCGCCTCTCGTACAACGATAGAGAGAAGGGAACAGAAGAGCATGCTGGGAGATGTTTTGGGAAGCCACCGCGGTGAGAAGTAACAACGGGGATGACCGTTGTAACCGAAGGCTGCGCTTCAGGAAGCATGCAGGAGGCCTGTTGGACAGGAAGCATGCAGGAGGCCTGTTGGACAGGAAGCATGCAGGAGGCCTGTTGGACAGGAAGCATGCAGGAGGCCTGTTGGACAGGAAGCATGCAGGAGGCCTTGATAGTCACGATACCTTGATAGAGTCACGATACCTTGATAGAGTCACGATACCTTGATAGAGTCACGATACCTTGATAGAGTCACGATACCTTGATAGTCACGATACCTTGATAGTCACGATACCTTGATAGAGTCACAATACCTTGATAGAGTCACGATACCTCGATAGTCACGATACCTCGATAGTCACGACACCTCGATAGAGTCACGATACCTCGATAGAGTCACGATACCTTGATAGAGTCACGATACCTTGATAGTCACGATACCTCGATAGTCACGATACCTCGATAGAGTCACGATACCTTGATAGAGTCACGATACCTCGATAGTCACGATACCTCGATAGAGTCACGATACATTGATATAGTCACGATACCTCGATAGTCACGATACCTCGATAGTCACGATACTTCGATAGAGTCACGATACCTTGATAGAGTCACGATACCTCGATAGTCACGATACCTTGATAGAGTCACGATACCTCGATAGAGTCACGATACCTTGATAGAGTCACGATACCTCGATAGTCACGATACCTTGATAGTCACGATACCTCGATAGTCACGATACCTCGATAGTCACGATACCTTGATAGAGTCACGATACCTTGATAGTCACGATTCCTTGATAGTCACGATACCTTGATAGAGTCACGATACCTTGATAGTCACGATACCTCGATAGAGTCACGATACCTTGATAGAGTCACGATACCTCGATAGTCACGATACCTTGATAGTCACGATACCTCGATAGTCACGATACCTCGATAGTCACGATACCTTGATAGAGTCACGATACCTTGATAGTCACGATACCTTGATAGAGTCACGATACCTTGATAGAGTCACGATACCTTGATAGTCACGATACCTCGATAGAGTCACGATACCTTGATAGAGTCACGATACCTCGATAGTCACGATACCTTGATAGTCACGATACCTTGATAGAGTCATGATACCTTGATAGAGTTACGATACCTTGATAGTCACGATACCTCGATAGTCACGATACCTTGATAGTCACGATACCTCGATAGTCACGATACCTCGATAGTCACGATACCTTGATAGAGTCACGATACCTTGATAGAGTCACGATACCTTGATAGAGTCACGATACCTTGATAGTCACAATACCTTGATAGAGTCACGATACCTTGATAGAGTCACGATACCTTGATAGTCACGATACCTTGATAGAGTCACGATACCTTGATAGAGTCACGATACCTCGTTAGGGTCACAATACATTGATAGAGTCAGAGAGGAGACGAAGTTAGAGAAAGAGGAGATCAATGAAACTAAAGGTCAACACAGGAAATGTCCGACCATCTTATGAACAAAGTCTTCTGGTTTCTGTTCTTTCACTTCTCTACCTTTTACCTTTTCCTCATGTTCTTTATCTTCCTCCCTCATGTCTCCTTTTCTATTTCCTTTCCTTCTCTATTGCCACCTTTCCTTTAATCTATTCTCCATTTAATATTTATTTTCATACCTTCTTTCACTTCATGGCTCCATGTTTCCTTACCCTCCACTTCCTACCCCCTATTCTTCTTCTACTACCTTCTCCTGTCCTCAGAATCAGAATCAGAATCAGAAACCGTTTATTGCCAGGAGTGTTTGCACAAACAAGGAATTTGGTTAGGCAGAAGGTGCATACATTAGACATTAGACATTAGACGAGACAAACAACAATCAACGACAGCAACAGTGCAATGATGTCTAAATCAGATAAAGATAAAGTGCTCAGACCACAGATAACATTAATGTAAGTGTATGTTAGTGACGTGTGTGTTTAAGTTAAAGTTAAGTGTATGTGGCATGAGTGTTTAAATATGAATTGTGCAGTGGAGTGACCGGTAGGAGGAGAGAAAGGAATAAAGAATAACAATAAATGGTCCGAAAGAATGGTCCGAGAATAGTCCTGTGATAGAGTCAGTCAGTGGGGAACCCGGCTCTATTGATGAGCCCGACTGCCGACGGGAAAAAACTGTTAGTGTGGCGTGAGGTCTTAGTCCTGATGGACCTCAGCCTCCTGCCAGAGGGGAAGGACACGAACAGGTTGTGTCCAGGGTGAGAGGGGTCAGCTGTGATCTTTCTTGCCCGCTTCAGTGTCCTGGAAGTGGACAGGACCTGGAGGGACGGCAGATTGCAGCCAATCACCTCTCAGCAGAGCGGATGATGCGCTGCAGCCTGGCCTTGTCCTTGGCAGTGGCTGCAGCGTACCAGACGGTGATGGAGGAGCAGAGGATAGACTCAACGATGGCAGTGTAGAACTGCACCATCATTTTCTTTGGCAGGTTGAATTTCCTCAGCTGCATCAGGAAGAACATCCTCTGCTGGGCCTTCTTTGTGATGGAGCTGATGTTCAGCTCCCACTTGAGGTCCTGGGAAATGATGGAGCCCAGGAAGAGGAAGGACTCCACAGCGTCAACGGGGGAGTCACACAGGATGAGAGGGGCGGGTGAGGCTGCATTCTTTCTGAAGTCCACCACCATCTCCACTGTCTTCAGAGCGTTGAGCTCCAGGTTGTTCTGGCTGCACCAGGTCACCAGGTGGTCAGTCTCCCACCTGTAGGCAGACTCGTCCCCACCAGAGATGAGTCCAATGAGGGTGGTGTCATCCGCGAACTTCAGGAGCTTGACGGACTGGTGACTGGAGGTGCAGCTGTTGGTGTACAGGGAGAAGAGCAGCGGGGAAAGAACGCAGCCTTGGGGGGAACCGGTGCTGATGGTCCGACAGCCTGAGACGTGTTTCCCCAGCTTCACGTGCTGCTTTCTGTCAGTCAGGAAGTCTGTGATCCACCTGCAGGTGGAGTCGGGCACCTGCAGCTGGGAGAGCTTGTCCTGCAGCAGAGACGGGATGATGGTGTTGAAGGCAGAGCTGAAGTCCACGAACAGGATCCTGTTCAGATCTGGTCCTACCTCCTTCCCTACAAGGACCTTTGCCTCCTTCTCTTCCTCAACATGCTTCCTTATCCACATCCTCTAAACATTGATCTCTAATCTCTTGTTATGTTCACTTTAGTCTCCTTCACATTTCCTTTCCTTTCCTTGCCCCCCCTCAGCTAGGAGATGAGTGGTGATGAAAGAAGAAAGGAGACCAGGTGGAGGAAGGACAGAAAAAGGGAACGCCCCCCAACCAGCTGGGATCCTGCTGAGGTCGCTGTGACGGGTCTGACAAATGTGTTCCTGTCTGGGACGCGTAGGACAAAACACACACACACACACACGCACACACACACACACACACACACACACACACACACACACACACACACACACACACACACACACACACACACTGGGTATGAAATATGATGAGTTCTGTTGATGAAGCTTGTTTGGGTCTCCTCTCGTTTCTGCCCCGTCGGCGGTTTGATGGCGGGAACAAGATCACCTGCAGAGTGAAGCCCCGCCCCCTGACGAGTTAAGCCCCGCCCCTCTTCTGGGCACTCACCTCCAGGCTTCAAGTGGACACTTTGCTCTTCTATAAACTTATTATTATTATATTATTATTATTATTATTATTATTATTATTATTATTATTATTATTATTATTATCATCTAGCTCCTCCTCCTCCTCTTCCTCGTCCTCCTCCTCCTCCTCCTCCTGAATCTGCCCTTTCCCCTGATGATAACTCACCTGAACAGACGAGCAGGTGATATGAGACGCGCTGCATTAATATGACTGAATAATACGTATTTAATAATCTGAACATTGGAAAACTCAGATATAAATTCTGAGTACGTACCTGGTGCTCGGTACAGCACAACAAACAGAATGGGCTGAACTGTTTTCCTGGTTGATGTGAAAGACTAAGAACGAGGACATATTCCTCATGTCTCAGCCAGGTTTCAGTGAGACACAACACATCAATATGTCTGATATGAATTCATTTACTAATACAGCTTTCTTTAAAAGACAAAGATCTAATACTTAGGAGTCCACATTTAATTTTCCTATCATGTTGCACTGTAGCAGTAGTGGTGTTAACCTTCATGAGGTTATGTTCTATAACTCCTCTTCTGGTTACTGTTAATTACTGTAAGTGTCCGTGGGCCAGACACAGAGTCTATAGAGTGACAGGTGACTGCTCTAAAGGAAGTGCAGAGAAGGGTGTAGGACTACAGCTCTGCTTCTGCTTCCTGCTCTGAACTCTGAATGACAGGAAACCGTCTGACGCCCAGAAGGGTTCAGCTGTCTCTGTGTTGATTCCAGAGACTCCATGTCATGTGAACTTCTCCTGCTCATGTCGGACACAAGAGCATAACAAAGCAACAAGTGACGTATGAGAGAGCAGAGCAGGAAGTGACGCGTCACCACTGAGAGGAAGTAGATCCAACTTTGGTGTTGAAGACGGAACAAGTTGAGAGACGAGGAGAAGAAGAGACGGGAGGAACGATGGCTGACCTCAGATGCATTCAATCCTCTTTGTTTCTGATTCTGGTGCTTCAGCTTACAGGTGAGGAGACATATCATGTGTACAGGACTGCAGAGACATTAAAGAAGCGTATTTATTAATATAGTTAATGTTACTTCATGACCACACCTTCATTTAAAGGAGACACACAAGTCGTCTGTTTGTTTCCCATCGAGGTGAAGACTGAGTTTAATGAACTCCTAGAAACCAACGATGAGGAACATTCTCAAACTGTTGCTGAGTCCAAAATGATCTTCACTCTGACATTTATTTATCTTTATTCTTTTTATTTCTCTCTCATCTCAGCAACAGGACAGCGTTTGCTCTACATCGCAGTCCGAGATGGAGAGGACGTCACTTTGCCTTGTAACAGTCCGAGAGCAGATCAAAGGAACTGTGACTCTACTTCGTGGCTCTTCAGTAATTCAAGGAGAACAGTACTTCTGGTTGAAAATAGGATGATTGGTGATAAAGCCAAAGATAAATCAGACAGACTGAGTGTGTCAGAGAATTGTTCTCTGGTTATAAAGAAGGTCAAAGGTGAAGATGTTGGTCAATACGTCTGCAGACAGTCCAGATCAACAGACACAGATGCTCAGGTGTATCTGTCCGTTGTGACCTGTGAGTATTCACATCATCAGGTTGTCAAACTGTCTGGTCAGAACAACATACTGAAACGTTATAATAATGGTTACAGCGAGTTCCTCTTCTTTCTCTCTCAATGTCTCCGTCTTCCCCAGTGACTGAACACACAGACACTGGCAGGGTGAAGGTGGACTGCGTCGTGTCGTCATATTTAGTGTGTGAACACGCAGTGAAGTGGCTGCTTCAGGGTCACGATGTGGACACAGACAACAAAGACTTGGTGACATCACAGTCCTTCTGCTCCGCCGCTCTGGAGTTCCTGACTTCTCATTTCCTTTACGCATCGATGTTTAAATCACTGATGTGTGAAGTGACCAGAGGTGGCAACGTGCAGAAGTTTCCTCTCAGAAATCCTCCCTCAGGTGATAAAACAGGTGAGAATATTTTGAAGTTATTCATATTCACTTGTTTTCATTGATTGGAGGTTTTTTAGTGAGTTGAGTTCATCTGTTCAGGTGAAGACACAACAGCAACTGAAGCAGATGA
Source organism: Taurulus bubalis (assembly GCF_910589615.1). Taxonomy (NCBI): domain Eukaryota; kingdom Metazoa; phylum Chordata; class Actinopteri; order Perciformes; family Cottidae; genus Taurulus; species Taurulus bubalis. The sequence goes on from NC_136601.1 coordinate 622,716, forward strand.
AACCACGACAACTTCTACAACCAGGGAAGATTCACCAGAACAAATCGGTGACTCATCATTTTATGTTTGGATGCAGTTTTTGCACCAAACGTTGCATCTTTCACCAGAACAGAAAGCCGACCAAACGCTAAACACATGCATTATGTTTCTCAGTTTGGTGGCACGTCGTTGTGCCTGTGCTTTTAGTAGCACTCTTCATAATCATAACCATCGCGGCTGTCATCAAATGCAAGAGAACTAATGGTGAGAGATGAAACTTTAGCACATTTTAAGAATACTGTATTTCATTTGTGGAAGCTTTCATCAAACTCTTTTTTCTCTTTTCAGGAGAGGACGGCAACGTTGTGAGTATAAACACTGCTCTTCACATTGACTCTGCAGCTGAGGACAGATCAACATGACGTCTGTGTTCTAGTAAAACTAAGCGGTTGTTGTAGAGGAAGTGATTGTGAGGAAAAGCTAAAATGGTTTCCCAAAGCTAATGTATGTCTTTCTTATTCAGCCATGAACAGCATGAATGCAGCCTCTAGAACAGGGGTCGGGAACCTTTTTGACTGGGAGAGCCATAAAGGCCAAATATTTCTAAATATATTTAATATATATATATATATATATATATATATATATATATATATATATATATTAAAGTATCAAAGGTGTTTAGTCATTTCTCAGCAAGTATAACATTTAAAGAAAAATGCTAATGCAGTGCTTAACAATAATTATAGGCCTATTTAATTGACATGGTGTCATTTTTCCTAAAGGTAGCCTATATAAACAATTTAATAACTTCATATTCTTCATATTTAAATATGTCTGAAAGTTTCATCCTACCTGTGTCAGTTTGGACTATTTCATCTAGCCACTCATGTTGAACGTTAGGCAGACCTTTTTCTGGGGCGCCTGCTCTGCCTTTCTTTTCTCCATGGAGGCCTATAGCTGCTGGAGCAGGGCCCGCCAAGAGGAGCCTGAACAGCGCCGGCCCGAGCTCATGCGGCGCTGTGGGCGAGCTTCACTCCTGGAGCCCGGAGGAGGACAGCGGGGTGGGGGGTGCTAACGGAGGCAGAGCGCTAGCAGAGGTACAGAGAGCGCATGTCGAGAAACGGGACGCTGATTGGCCAAGAAGACTCGACGCGTCACATCAAAGATCTTATTATTGTGGAGATGGCTCACTCCTATCTCAGAAACACTGGCGCAAAAAAGATTTTTAACTCCTGAAAAAAAATCGTTTGTGCGGTCAGAAAAATGTGCGTGGTCTGAAAAATCTATTGCGCGGCCACTTCAACTGGCCTGCACGGCCGCGCACAGCTTAGAGGGAACACTGCCCGTGATCCGTGAAATTTATCTTCAAAACTAGTATTTTAAAATCAGTTCCAAACTGATTTTTTTTTTTCAACTTAAAATTGTCTGGGAGCCATATGCCATCACCGGAGGAGCCAAATATGACTCGCGAGCCATAGGTTCCCGACCGCTGCTCTAGAATGACAACATAGTGTAATCACCTCCTCTGTACATTGCGTCATGAGCTGACCTCTATAGCGTCATTGAGTACTCGTGGTTAGATTGCATCTCAGATGAAATGTAATTCCTCCACCGGACTGAAACTATGGAAGTGAAGATGTTTCAACACTCGACCGATGCCTGAAACCTGCTCAGATGAACTGCACTCTTTGCTCAGGTCCGGTTTGTTTTGGCCACATATGAATGAACTGAAGTGTGACATGCTTTGTGTCCAGGGGCTGACCTCCGACCCGGCTCCAGAGACCAGTCCGGACACGGTGAGATCACGTGAGCGACACGATACCCAGAGCGCCAAACACCGGCGCTTTGCCCCGCCCGTCGGCGTCTGCATGAGACGCAGCAGGCTTTGAAGTTATAGCCTGTGGACCCGTCAGCATCATAGTAGACCCTCAGAGAAAATGCTCCAGGAGCGCGTTGAGTAGGAACGTTATTAACACAGAGACCTAAAGTAAAGGAGCAATATTTAACAACGTAATGCTCCACACACTCTCCTGTCCAAGCGTATGGAAGAACATCGCGATCACCAGATGAGCGGCAACTTCGTTTTCTGTCACCAGTGTAGCATTAAAGCGTGGTGGAAATAACAAGCTAGCGAGCTAGACACCTAGCTAACCGCTAGCTAGCTAATTCCACCATGCGTTCATGTAACACCCGTTACAGAAAATAAGTCAAGTCCCTCCGCTTCAGTCCACACCGCTCTGGAGAAGGACTAGCTAGCTAGCTACCTAGCTACCTAGCTACCTAGTTACCTAGCTAACTAGCCAACCTGTGTCCGTTGTCTTTATCTTTACATAGACAATAGTTGTTTGCTGCTATATTAATGCTCCGAATGTTAAATATACAGCTCCTTTCAGCCCAACCATGATAATGTTCCTAAAGCTAAAGTCTCTACATTTTCCGTCGCAAACTAAAAACACATCTTTTTCGACTACACCTTGAATAAGGAAGGTAGCGCCGTAGTAGCACTTTGGTAGCACTTAAATGTCTCTTATTGACAGCACTTAGTATGTTAACTTTATTGAAGAAGTTGTACTTTCTTGATTCTTGTTGTTCCGAGTTTGTTCTCATGGTTGATGCACTTATTGTAAGTCACTTTGGATAAAAGCGTCAGCTAAATGAAATGACTGTGGTCTTGTTGCCTAAGCCTACAAGCAAGTGTTCCAGCTTCAACTCACAATGTTAACCACATGTCGAAATGGAAAGAGAGGCTGTTGTACGGGTGTGTCTGTCCTCTGAAGTGTAGCTGTGTGACCGGCTGTACGGTCCTGAGAGAGAATGTGCATTCAAGATAAAAAGGGAAGTTATATGATGCAACTGGACTTCATCAGAGGAGAACGTGTAACACCGGAAGTTACAAGTACAAACATGTGTCAGTGAGCAGCCATGATGATGATGATGATGATGATGATGATGATGTCTTCTCTATGCAGGCGGACCCTCAAGAAGGCGTTTCCTACGCCTCCGTCAGCTACACCAGGAAGCCCAACGGTGACGCCCAGGTGAGCTGCCTGGAGGTGATGACGCACACGTTGTGTTGCTGTGTGTTGTTTTGTGTTGTTTTGTGTTGTTTTGTGAGCTCCATTGTGCTGTAAAGTGTGATGAGGATGAGGATGATGATGATGATGATGATGATGATAATGATGATGATAATGATTATTTGTGATGTTTTGCATGTTGTGTTCCTTATAGGGTCGGAGTAAACATGATGATGATGATGCCGTGACCTACGCGACTGTGAAGCATTCCTCCACTGCTCCCAGCAGCCTCTCTGCTCCCGCCTCCATCACCTGACCACACAAATCCCCGTCATGGCCGCTCGTCTGTTGATGTTTCTGGTTGATCACTTTCAGGATCGATTACTGTGAACAGCTTCTTTTGAGAAGGAGGCGACGTCTCTGGACTCGTGAGGCTAACCGTTTGTTTGTTGCTGCATCAGATTGGATCATTTAGACCAGGGGTCAGCAACCTTTCGTATCCAAAGAGCCATTTTGACCTTTTTCCACCAAAAAAAAATTGTCTGGAGCCACAAAAATTATTTGATATCACAGCTTCTGAAGTTTTATATATAGTCATATTATATATACAAAAAACTATAGTTTGTTGTATTTATGAAAATATAGAACAAGAATAAAGACTTTTTTTTTACATTGTATTGCTATTTTACCTGTTTATAACTATCAAACAAAAAATAGTCATGTGTCGGCTACATTAAGGATAATTAAAAACACAACGATGCAGCCCTTCAGGTCTGTCTATACGTGTGGCTCATGCGGTAGAGTGTTGCCCTGTAACTGCAGGTAGCAGGTTATACCTGTCCTCCTCACTGAGCTTTACATTTTAAACGCATATCTTTCGCTACGTTTCCACTGAGCGTCCTCCTCACTAGAGCACCGCAAACGGAGGACGGATCCGTTTTTACTAGCGGACGCCTCAGTGTCTCATGAGCTGACACAGAACCAGCAGCAGTAGAGGAGTTTGGAGACGTGATCCACTTCCTGAAAGTAGATCTACTTTACTCAGTTTGCTGCAGCAGTTGAGGAATCGCTCTTCTGCTCTCATCTGCGCGTGAGGGCGGGGCTCTGAGTCACGAGGAGCAGCTGCAGGGCGTGACGCACATTTAGTGAAAGAAATGTTTAAACATTTATTTTTATTTTCAGTGACACAATATCACCTAAAACTCCAAGATAAGAGGAATTCCCTTTAAAAGTTTTTTCACTGGGCAAAAAAAAAAAAAAAAAAGTTTTTTGTCAAAGCCTCAGGGAGCCGCAACAGACGAGCTAAAGAGCCGCAACAGACGGCTAAAGAGCCGCAACAGACGGCTAAAGAGCCGCAACAGACGGCTAAAGAGCCGCAACAGACGAGCTAAAGAGCCGCAACAGACGGCTAAAGAGCCGCAACAGACGAGCTAAAGAGCCGCAACAGACGAGCTAAAGAGCCGCAACAGACGGCTAAAGAGCCGCAACAGACGGCTAAAGAGCCGCAACAGACGAGCTAAAGAGCCGCAACAGACGGCTAAAGAGCCGCAACAGACGGCTAAAGAGCCGCAACAGACGGCTAAAGAGCCGCATGCGGCTCCGGAGCCGCAGGTTGCCGACCCCTGATTTAGACAGAAACGTATGACTTTGCTTTTTGTTCTTCTACTTCCACAGGATTACATTAAAACAAATGTAAAATATAAAATTGTAAAAGAGTAACATAAATGTCATTTTAACTTGAATATCTGTGTTCAGTGTGTTTTCTATGTTCTGGTATGAAAGTAATTAAAGCAAACTAACAGGAAATGACAACACTCTTCTTTACTGAGTCACTTTTGAGAGACAGACCCCAGATGTGATGCTAACGCTAACTGTTGTGGTTAGCTCTGTTCTGCGGGCAACACATAATGTTAGCAAGATCAGATCATCTTCATCACCATCGTCATCGTGTCTCATCACTTGTCCTTCATTGGCCGCTGAGGTCGTCGCTGTGTTTCTGGTTCAATACTGTGTGTTGATAACCAGCTTGATGAGACTCGGCCTCACGGCAGCCAGCTGCATGGGCGGTGGTGCGGCGTCTCTTGGGACAAAGGTTTCCATTGAAGCCGTCATTAGAACACTGAATAAAATCAGCCTTTGTACATTTCTGAGAGTATTTGTCAGATGAAAATGTGTGCTTGATGTGAAGAGAGATTTATGATTCTGTTTCAGTCCGGTGTCTTTTCCTGCATGAGTTGTAAACATGTTAGCAGATTTTAGCTTCATTCAACAGGAAAGAACTTGGAAGTTAACTCTGTGAACTTCATTTGTCTTCCAGCTGAACATTTCACAGCTTGAGCTCAGCTTCATGTCTCTGAGCAGAATAACTCATATTTATGTATACGATATCAGACAGCAGGCCTAGGTACAAAATGCACGGCCCACCACTGATATATACAGTATGTATCTATAACACACATCTATATATCTATATATCTACAGTGGCTTGCAAAAGTATTCATACCCCTTGAACGTTTCCACATTTTGTCACATTACACGCCACAAACATAAATATATTTTATTGAAATTTTATGTGAAAGACCAACACAAAGTGTCACACAATTGTGAAGTACAAAGAACATTATACATGTTTTTAAATTTCTTTCACAAATAAAAAACTGAAAAGTGCAGTGTGCACAATGATTCAGCCCCCCTGAGTCAATACTTTGTGGAACCGCCTTTTGCTGCAATTCCAGCTGCAAGTCTTTTGGGGTTTGTCTCTACCAGCTTTGCACATCTAGAGACGGAGACTTTTGCCCATTCTTCTTTGCAAAACAGCTCAAGGTCAGTCAGATTAGATGGAGAGTTTGTGAACGGCGGTTTTCAGATCTTGCCATAGATTCTGGATGGGATTTAGGTCTGGACTTTGACTGGGCCGTTCAAACACATGAATATGTTTTGTTTTAAACCATTCCATTGTAGCCCTGGCTTTATGTTTAGGGTCGTTGTCCTGCTGGAAGGTGAACCTCCGCCCCAGTCTCAAGTCTTTTGCAGACTCCTGTGTTTGGCTCCATCCATCGTCCCATCAACTCTGACCAACTCCCCTGTCCCTGCTGAAGAGAAGCACCCCAGAGCATCATGCTACCACCACCATGTCTGACAGTGGGATGGTGTGTTCAGGGTGATGTGCAGTGTTAGGTTTCCGCCACACACAACATTTTGCATTTAGGCCAAACAGTTCAATGTTGGTCTCATCTGACCAGAGCAGCTTCTTCCACATGTTTGCTGTGTCCCCCACATGGTTTCTGGCAAACTGCAAACAGGACTTCTTATGGTTTTCTTCTAACAATGGCTTTCTTCTTATAAAGGCCTGATTTGTGGAGTGGAGCCCAATAGTTGTCCTGTGGACAGATCCCCCACCTGAGCTGTGGATCTCTGCAGTTGGTCCAGAGTCACATGGGCCTCTTGGCTGCATCTCTGTCAGTGCTCTCCTTGTTCGGCTGTGAGTTTAGGTGGACGGCCGTGTCTTGGTAGGTTTGCAGTTGTTCCATTCTCTTTCCATTTCCGGATAATGGATTGAACAGTGCTCCGTGACATGTTCAAAGCTTGGGAAATCTTTTTATAGCCTAACCCTGCTTTAAACTTTATCTCTGACCTGTCTGGTGTGTTCCTTGGACTTCATGGTCCTGTTTGCTCCCCAGTATTCTCTTAACAAACTTCTGGGCGTCACAGAACAGCTGTATTTGTACTGAGATTAGATTACACACAGGTGGACTCTATTTAGTCATTCGGTCAACGTTCAATCATTCAGCAGTCATCAGGCAACTTCTGAAGGCAATTGGTTGCACTCAGAGAAAAGGGGCTGAATCATTTTGCACACTGCACTTTTCTTCTTTTCTTTGTACTTCACAATTGTGTGACACTTTGTGTTGGTCTTTCACATAAAATTCCAATACAACATATTTATGTTTGTGGCGTGGAATGTGACAAAATGTGGAAACTTTCAAGGAGTATGAATACTTTTGCAAGCCACTGTATATATGTTTCTATATAACACATAGTTATATAGAGTGTTGGTTCTAGCGCCCCCTGTGGACTAAAGAGGTAGTGTTGGTTCTAGTGCCCCCTTTGGACTAAAGAGGTAGTGTTGGTTCTAGTGCCCCCTTTGGACTAAAGAGGTAGTGTTGGTTCTAGTCCCCCCTGTAGACTAAAGAGGTAGTGTTGGTTCTAGTGCCCCCTGTGGACTAAAGAGGTAGTGTTGGTTCTAGTCCCCCCTGTGGACTAAAGAGGTAGTGTTGGTTCTAGTGCCCCCTGTGGACTAAAGAGGTAGTGTTGGTTCTAGTGCCCCCTGTGGACTAAAGAGGTAGTGTTGGTTCTAGTGCCCCCTGTGGACTAAAGAGGTAGTGTTGGTTCTGGTGCCCCCTGTGGACTAAAGAGGTAGTGTTGGTTCTAGTGCCCCCTGTGGACTAAAGAGGTAGTGTTGGTTCTGGTGCCCCCTGTGGACTAAAGAGGTAGTGTTGGTTCTGGTGCCCCCTGTGGACTAAAGAGGTAGTGTTGGTTCTGGTGCCCCCTGTGGACTAAAGAGGTAGTGTTGGTTCTGGTGCCCCCTGTGGACTAAAGAGGTAGTGTTGGTTCTAGTGCCCCCTGTGGACTAAAGAGGTAGTGTTGGTTCTGGTGCCCCCTGTGGACTAAAGAGGTAGTGTTGGTTCTGGTGCCCCCTGTGGACTAAAGAGGTAGTGTTGGTTCTAGCGCCCCCTGTGGACTAAAGAGGTAGTGTTGGTTCTGGTGCCCCCTTTGGACTAAAGAGGTAGTGTTGGTTCTAGCGCCCCCTGTGGACTAAAGAGGTAGTGTTGGTTCTAGCGCCCCCTTTGATCCAGCTCCAGGTTAAACATCCCGCTTCTCGTCATCGTCAATATTGTCAAACATGTTCAAAGAGCGTCTGAACAGAAACAGAACAAGTGTTGAGGGAACAAACAGAACACAGAGATTTACTCTTCCTCCTCCTCCTCCTCCTCCTCAAAGCGTTTTGTGAAGAGGAAGAAAAGACAGAGCCGAGGATGTCACACCAAAATAATCTAATCCTTTAAGCACAGGAGGAATATTGTGGCACGAAGAAGAAAATAAATAAAACAGCTGAGAGTTATTATTTTTTTTCTTCTGCTGAATGATGACAACATGGCCTCGGGCGAGAGAGAGAGAGAGAGAGAATACAAAATGGAGTGTGTGTGTGTGTGTGTGTGTGTGTGTGTGTGTGTGTGTGTGTGTGTGTGTGTGTGTGTGTGTGTGTGTGGTCATCTGTTATGAACTCTTCATCATCTGAGGGTAAAAGCCTTAAAAGAGGAAAAGAGTGTGAGGGTTCTTCCTCTGGGGAACATGAGCCTGACTCCATGGTGGAAGACCATGAACACTGACAAACACTGATGTGATATTACAATGTCTAGCGAGGTAATATTAATAATATATGAATGTCTATGCAATATTAATAATATATTTATGTCTATGTAATAGTAATAATATATTAATGTCTATGTATTAGTAATAGTAATACCAATAGTATATCAATGTCTATGTAATAGTAATAATATATTAATGTCAATGTAATAGTAATAGTAATAACAATAGTTTATTAATGTCTATGTAATAGTAATAGTAATAACAATAGTATATTAATGTCAATGTAATAGTAATAATATATTAATGTCCATGTAATAGTAATAGTAATAACACTAATATATCAATGTCTATGTAATACTAATAATATATTAATGTCTATGTAATAGTAATAGTAATAACAATAGTATATTAATGTCTATGTAATAGTAATAATATATTAATGTCCATGTAATAGTAATAGTAATAACACTAATATATCAATGTCTATGTAATAGTAATAATATATTAATGTCTATGTAATAGTAATAGTAATAACAATAGTATATTAATGTCTATGTAATAGTAATAATATATTAATGTCAATGTAATAGTAATAATATATTAATGTCCATGTAATAGTAATAGTAATAACACTAATATATCAATGTCTATGTAATAGTAAGAGTAATAATATATGAATGTCTATGTAATAATAATAGTATAGTAATAGTATACTAATGTTTATGTGTTTGTGTTTTGAATAGTTTTGAGATTAATTATAATAAAGACATAATTCTAACAGTGACGAGGAGCGAACATAGAAATATTATTTTTAAATTGATTTTTCGAGAAAGCTCCACCTACAGAACTGGATTTTAAATTTGACACACAAGATGGAGATTAGAGATTTTATTATTGATTTGAAACTTATTGAGCTTGAATCTGTTTGTAAAGTTTTTAATCTTAAATACTTAATATTTGGTTTATGAAGCTGAACAAATTATTACGTCAAATTTTTTAAGAGGATTTCTTAGAGGAGCAAAAAAACTTTGAAAGTCAACATCAGTATCATCACACACACACACACACACACACACACACACACACACACACACACACACACACACACACACACACATACACACACAGACACACAGACACAGACACACACACACAGACACACACACACACACAGACACACACACAGACACACACACACACACAGACACACACACAGACACACACACACACTCACAGACACAAACACACTCACAGACACACACACACACACACACACACACACACACAGACACACACGCAGACAGACACACACACAACAAACACACACAGACACACACACACACACACTCTCTCACACTCTCTCACACACTCTCTCTCACACACACACACACACACACACACACACACACACACACACACACACACACACACTTAGTACCATCAGGCTGTGAGACTCTTTGACAATCCAAACCTTTTCATTTATCTTCTTCTCATCTCTGATGCAAGCGGCAGAAAGAGTTCAAAGGACGTCGTTAGAATCAAAATAAAAAGTCTGAAAACTGAGAGGAATTATTGAGCTGGAGGACGCGCTCCTAAAACACTCGTCTCGCTGCTCGTCTTCATCGCAGGCTGAAGGCCTTCATTAAGAGATGAAAACATCCTTCAGGATCCATCAACACGTCCAGGAACTCATGCAGAGGAGAGAAACACACAGAGCTCAGGAGCCAATCAGGAAGCAGCGACGATGAGGAGGGGAAGCGAACAGGTGAGTCAGGTTGAGAGAGAGAGACCTTCATTAAAGACCAGGTTTAAACTACTCAGCTAGTTTAGACAACTAAACTACTAGTTAGGTTTAGTGAACTAAACTACTAGTTAGGTTCAAACAACTAAACTACTAGTAAGGTTTAAACAACTAAACTACTAGTTAGGTTTAGTGAACTAAACTACTAGTTAGGTTCAAACAACTAAACTACTAGTTAGGTTTAGACAACTAAACTACTAGTTAGGTTTAGTGAACTAAACTGCTAGTTAGGTTTAAACAACTAAACTACTAGTTAGGTTTAGACAACTAAACTACTAGTTAGGTTTAGTGAACTAAACTACTAGTCAGGTTTAAACTACTAGTTAGGTTTAGTGAACTAAACTACTAGTTAGGTTTAGTGAACTAAGCTACTAGTTAGGTTTAGTGAACTAAACTACTCAGTTTAGACAAGAAGCCCTTTCAGCCTCTCACACTGGACCTCTAGTCTACAGTCTAAGACCTAAAACCCTGATGGTTCAGGGTTTTAGGTCTTAAACCGTAGACCTGGTCCTCGTCTGTAGGGGTGCAGTACCCTCTTCCACCACACACACTGACTGATTCCCAGAGGGGGCGCTGTTTCCCCTCAAGGAGAAACGTGGACGAGACGCGATACAAACGCTGTGACTGACATGAGACGATGAATCAGATCTCATCTTTTCACTGCAGTAATAATGACACTCGTCCTGGAAGGTGACAGGCGGGTCCGGCCCGTCAGAGCCGGACAGTTCAGAACCCGCTGGGATTCTTCCTCATGGCGGTCTCTATCTGTCACTTAAAACCATCGCAATACAACGTGAAGATCTGCCACGGCCGGCAGCAGTGAGGTTAAATAAGATCCCAGCTCACGCTGCACAAAATGAATCCGTCAATCAAATGAAAGTCTGAGTCTTTGATCTGTGACAGTCCTTCAGATGTGGTCGCTCCACTGTTCTGTTGATCAGAGGTTCACCGACACTCCTCTGATGAAAAGTCCTGAAGTTCTGCCTCCACACATCCAGCTGCTGCTGTTCTGCATTCAAGAGTTTTTCCAAAAGCACATGTTGTCGGTCAGCAGAGAGCGGGGAGCTCGCGTGTCGTCTGGACTCTGATCCGTCCTCTGAGGATTCCCTCACAGGCCAGACGCCACGCTTCGTCTTTTAGTACAGTCTGCCCTTCAGACGCCGACTCAGTGAGCCGCCCTGCTGGCGACACACTGCCGGTGATCCCTCTGGCTTTCTGTCTCATGTCCAGCTCTTCCTCCCCGCCGGCAGCAGGACCGGAAGCAGCGGTGAAGCCTGCCGCCTCTAGAGGGCGCTAACACGACTGTGAGAGGCGACGTCTGTCATTGCTCTGCTTCATGGAGCGACACTAAAACTCATCGCTGCGGGCCGTGGATCTTCTACCTGAGCCTTCAGTGGATCAGCTGTTTAACATCAGCTGTTTAGCTAATAGGAAAAAATAATCATACATGTAGTGTATTTGTAAAAAACAATTAAAATATTATATATATATATATATATAACTTTTAATGATTAAAAAACAACAAGCAAAAACAAACACTGCCATGAACACACATCAAACTCTAGAGCTCTAAAGGCTTTATTTCCTTCCGTTAAAAAGAGACGCTCTCCGTTTGCTGAGGTGGAGATTTCCATATAAGATCTGCTCATATGTTCATATCTGTGTTTATGTTTCTCTCTCCTGTGTTCGTCCTTCACAGAAGACGTCACGCTCTGCTCCCTTCTAGATGAACAGCGGTGTGGATGTTTAAATACATCATAGGTTCAGATCCCAAATAAACGAGAACAAAACCATACACTGCTCTGTGAATATGAGCATCAGATAGACTATGAATCCAAATGTGATGTATTTGATTTCCATATTTCTGGCTCAGATTGTCTCACATTTCATTTCATCTCAATCAGAGGGAACGTTAGCCGTTAGCCGGCTAACAGCTAACAGCTAACACAACGTGTTATGTTGATGCTTTTTATTTATATGATTTATTGGGAAACATTTAGACAAATAAAATGACTCGCTTTGTACATTTATTTATATAATATTTTTTATTTAATTAAACTTTATTAAAGTTGCAGTACCACGAGAGGCCACAGGGGTAGATTCTCTCTCTCCCTCTCTCTCTCTCTACATTACAATAAGTTACATTTGGGGTTGAAGAATCATCAATATGTTTCTAGGGAGGGGGAAGAGGAAGAGGAAGAGGGATGACCTTCACCAGAAGACCTCAGTTCCTGTGGAACCGAGTCAATGAGTCAATGAGTTACAGAAGCAATAACATACATATTTTAAAATAAACCAGAGGTTTTACTAAACTAACCGAGTGGCTTAGTTTTAGTTTAGTTCAACTCTTTGACCGTAAAGGAAGAGTTCAGAACGTGGACGTCAGGAGCCGAGGACAGGAAGGCCTTGTGTTATGAATGGTCTGAACGCCACAACATTTATTTATGTTTTTCTTTTAAGAACCTTCAGAAAGTTTTGATCAAAATGTCTTTAATGTCTTTTCCATCAGCAACGTGCTTCTATGATTTCAATAACTTTCATTAATTAATGATCAACTCATATTTGAGAAAAACAGAGTTATTCAAGGTCGGGAAATATTTTCTTTATACTTTGAGGTGAAAATATGAATCAATACTACGTCTAAACAATAAAGTGAGACGGCGTGGAAACCATCTGTTGAGCTGCAGTCAAACGAAAAGACTCATGTATACAAATATATATATATATATATATATATATATATATATATATATATATATATACATATATATATATATATATATATATATATATATATATATATATATATATATATATATATATTACAAAATATATATTATTATATATAATGAATACAACAAGGATTATATAAATAAAATACTTTCTTTGGGAGGAATGGGCCGAAGAAGGGAGCCGTCTGATTGGTCCAATGTTTCCGGTCCTTTTGTGTAAAAGATGCTGAGGAGAGGAAGCAGCAGACAAAGCGCCGCCCTCGCTCCCTCAGCCCTCGCTCCCTCAGCCCTCGCTCCCTCAGCCCTCGCTCCCTCAGCCCTCGCCGGTCCCGGCTCCGCCGCTGGCAGGAGATGGCGTGCCGGAGGGGGAGGAGGAGGAGGAGGAGGAAGAGGAATACAAGGGAATGTTAGTGATTAAATTCACTGGCAGCCAACGCAACACACACACACTGTCTGTATTTATATTGTTGGACTGTAATCCTGTTAATGGGAATGTTCTGTTTTTCACAGCCGCTGTCACGAGGAGAGCCGCTCCTGAGGGGAGGGAGGCAGACCAGTGTTCACCCGCCAAAATAAAAGACACGTTCAGGAGAAAAAGGAACGTCGCGATCAACGGGAATTATGTTCTGGACGCAGAGCGGAGGGAGCACCTGAGTGGAGAACCGGTTGTTAGAGAGCAGGTGAAACTCTGATGTCACGAGACGCGAGATCTGAGGGAGTGTGTTCTCCACATTAATGTGAATATTAATAACAATAACAAAAAGGGAACATTGCCCTTAGTAGCATGTGAATCTGATGTAGACATACACACATATGTATATATATATATATATATATATATATATATATATATATATATATATATATATATATATATATATATATATATATATATATATATATATATATATGTATACAGTGGTGGGACGTGCATTTTCTACCTGGGCCTTCAGTGTCGTCTGATAGTGTGTACATAAATATAGTTTATAATATAATTATAGATAGTGTGTACATAAATATGAGCGTAAACATGCGACGCAATTAACGTACAATGCATGTCGTCCACATCAACAAAAAACATCACATTTAGTGGTAACAAAACATGACAAAACAATCCAACTAAACTGCGGCACTATACACTGCACACTCAAGAGAACGAGCCACGATCAGAAGGAGAAAACAGCAGCAGAAACACATCAACACGCCCAGCTTGTCAAACTAAAGATCTGATTGGTTGAAGACTATGACATCACAACAACGTCCCTGTGTTCTTTCATCTGCAAAGGCCAGCTAGAAGCGCTCTGCTTCCATAGAGAAAATAGAGGTGAATTCTGATTGGATAAGAACTCTCCTTAAAACGGCGGTCCCTCAGTGGGTGGGCGGTTCCTCTACAGGTGGGCGGTCCCTCTACAGGTGGGCGGTCCCTCAGTGGGTGGGCGGTTCCTCTACAGGTGGGCGGTCCCTCTACAGGTGGGCGGTCCCTCTGCGGGTGGGCGGTTCCTCTACAGGTGGGCGGTCCCTCTACAGGTGGGCGGTCCCTCAGTGGGTGGGCGGTTCCTCTACAGGTGGGCGGTCCCTCTACAGGTGGGCGGCCCCTCTGTGGGTGGGCGGTCCCTCAGTGGGTGGGCGGTTCCTCTACAGGTGGGCGGTCCCTCAGTGGGTGGGCGGTTCCTCTACAGGTGGGCGGTTCCTCTACAGGTGGGCGGTCCCTCTACAGGTGGGCGGTCCCTCTACAGGTGGGCGGTCCCTCTGCGGGTGGGCGGTTCCTCTACAGGTTGGCGGCCCCTCTGTGGGTGGGCGGTCCCTCAGCGGGTGGCCGGCGGCACCGACGGCTAATTATTAAAATTATGCAACAGATGGTGCGGAGGAACTATTTCCCCTCAGGACGCTTTGAGGCAAGCCGATGGCCGAGCATCAGAACCACTGAAGTCCTTTCAGTCGGTCCAATCAGAGAGCGATGCCATGGGAGGAGGAGGAGGAGGAGGGAAACAAAAAAAAGGCCAGCATTAGTGGAGGAGAGAAAGAAGAGAAAGAATGATGGGAAAATATTGCTCTTTCCCTTTGGATGTGATATGATCGCAGCCGAGTTTTATTGCTTTGTGGAATATTGCTGGAGCGCAGAATTAGATCCCCCCCTCTCTTCCTCGTCCTCCTCTTCCTCCTCCCCCCTCCCCTGGCTGCCATGATAAGGCCTCAGGAAAAGCAGCTTTGGATCGATCCAGCGGACAAAAATGGGACGATGGAAGCATAAACAGATTATAGGCCTTTGAAACAGCTTAATTTCCAGGAAGGACACGCCCACAACCCTCCTTCTCCTCCTCTTTGTGATTATTTTTTCCTCAAATTTTATTGTTGTCCGAAGGGTCTCTGAGCTCTGAGCTTTTCTTGTGAATATTTGTCTAAAGCCGTTAACAGATGTAACATTTCATTGTTTTTAATGATAGATAAATACATAAAGACATAATCAATCACATTTTTCTTCTCATGCATTGAAACAGATTCCATTTGGTGAATGTGTGTTTATTTATTTAGGCCCAGAGCTGTCCAGGTCCTCTGGACCCTGGACAGATCCAGAGTAGCCTTGTAAGAGCCTTATTTAGGCCCAGAGCTCTGTCCAGGGCCCAGAGCTGTCCAGGGTTCTGATCCTAGAGCTGTCCAGGGTTCTGATCCTAGAGCTGTCCAGGGTTCTGATCCTAGAGCTGTCCAGGGTTCTGATCCTAGAGCTGTCCAGGGCCCAGAGCTGTCCAGGGTCCAGAGTTGTCCAGGGTCCTGATCCTAGAGCTGTCCAGGGTCCTGATCCTAGAGCTGTCCAGGGTTCTGATCCTAGAACTGTCCACTGTCCTGATCCTAGAGCTGTCCAGGGTTCTGATCCTAGAGCTGTCCAGGGTCCTGATCCTAGAGCTGTCCAGGGTCCTGATCCTAGAGCTGTCCAGGGCCCTGATCCTAGAGAGTTTGCTTGCTTTAACAGATTGATTTTGTTGTTCAGTTGGTTGGTTTTCTTCGATCATATTTGTGAAATGAGGAAATGTTTATAGATTTTTTTCAGGAAATCTGATCCTTTTTTTTTAATTAGTTTTCTGATTCTGCTGCCTGTTTCTTGGAGTTTCCATTTATCTGTTCTGTTTTTTGGTTTATGAATTTGCATGATTTCAAATTAAAATGTAAAACTGAACATTGTGAGAAAACATTTCGTCTCACTCGGCCTCTCACCCTGCCAACATATTTACAGTTTCACTCTCACACATTCACACACAAAATGGACTGAAAGGATGCGCAGCGTAGCGTATCAGCACGCAGCGACACCGTCCGCTCGCCTTCATGTCACTGAACTCATCAGAGACTGTGAGGCGGTGAGAAGAAGAACGCTACAAAGCTACATGCTACAAAGCTACAGAATACACAGCTACATGCTACAAAGCTACATTCTACAAAGAGACATGCTAAAATGCCACATGCTACAAAGCCACGTAAAGCAGCTGGAGGAGGAGGGTTAACCTGCAGGTCTCTGCTTAACCTGCAGGTCTCTGCTTCACCTGCAGGTCCCTGTGCTTCACCTGCAGGTCTCTGCTTAACCTGCAGGTCTCTGCTTCACCTGCAGGTCCCTGTGCTTCACCTGCAGGTCCATCTGCAGCTGACGGAGATCAATGAAAGGACAAAGTGACGCTTCACAATGAACGTCATTGTTTCTCTCAGCTGCATTTCTCTCAGACGAAGCCGCCGCCCACAACGATAAAGGCCGTGAATTGAAGCCATAAATTACCACAAACGTTGAAGGCTGAGATGATTAATCGCTCCACAACGTCTCCGCTGAGGAGACACAAAGACGCCCAGCAGCTCCTCCGGGATGATTTACAGCGTCCGAGCGCTGCTTCAGCCGGCTGAAGGGAATCGAACCGACAACGAGACAACGAGAGACGAAGAGACAACGAGAGACAACGAGAGACAAAGAGACAACGAGACAACGAGAGACAAAGAGACAAAGAGACAACGAGAGACAAAGAGACAACGAGAGACAACGAGAGACAACGAGACAACGAGAGACAACGAGACAACGAGAGACAACGAGAGACAACGAGACAACGAGAGACAACGAGACAACGAGACAACGAGAGACAACGAGACAACAAGAGACAACGAGACAACGAGAGACAACGAGACAACGAGAGACAACGAGACAACGAGACAACGAGACAACGAGACAACGAGAGACAACGAGAGACAAAGAGAGACAACGAGAGACAACGAGACAACGAGAGACAACGAGACAACGAGACAACAAAGAGACAACGAGACAACGAGAGACAACGAGAGACAACGAGACAACGAGACAACGAGACAACGAGACAACGAGACAACGAGAGACAACGAGAGACAAAGAGAGACAACGAGAGACAACGAGACAACGAGAGACAACGAGACAACGAGACAACAAAGAGACAACGAGACAACGAGAGACAACGAGAGACAAAGAGACAACGAGACAACGAGAGACAACGAGAGACAACGAGAGACAAAGAGACAACGAGAGACAAAGAGACAACGAGAGACAACGAGGGACAACGAGACAACGAGAGACAAAGAGAGACAAAGAGACAACGAGAGACAACGAGAGACAAAGAGACAACAAGACAACGAGAGACAAAGATAGAACGAGAGACAAAGAGACAAAGAGACAACGAGAGACAACGAGAGACAACGAGACAACGAGAGACAACGAGACAACGAGACAACGAGAGACAACGAGACAACGAGAGACAACGAGACAACGAGACAACGAGAGACAACGAGAGACAAAGAGACAACGAGAGACAACAAGAGACAACGAGACAACGAGAGACAACGAGACAACGAGAGACAACGAGAGACAAAGAGACAACGAGACAACGAGAGACAACGAGAGACAAAGAGACAACGAGACAACGAGAGACAACGAGAGACAACGAGAGACAAAGAGAGACAAAGAGAGACAACGAGAGACAACGAGAGACAAAGAGACAACGAGAGACAAAGAGACAACGAGACAACGAGGGACAACGAGACAACGAGAGACAAAGAGAGACAAAGAGACAACGAGAGACAACGAGAGACAACGAGAGACAAAGAGACAACAAGACAACGAGAGACAAAGATAGAACGAGAGACAAAGAGACAACGAGAAACAAAGAGACAACGAGAGACAACGAGGGACAACGAGACAACGAGAGACAAAGAGAGACAAAGAGACAACGAGAGACAACGAGAGACAAAGAGACAACAAGACAACGAGAGACAAAGATAGAACGAGAGACAAAGAGACAACGAGAAACAAAGAGACAACGAGAGACAACGAGGGACAACGAGACAACGAGAGACAAAGAGAGACAAAGAGACAACGAGAAACATAGAGACAACGAGAGACAATGAGGGACAACGAGACAATGAGAGACAAAGAGAGACAAAGAGACAACTAGGGACAAAGAGACAAAGAGAGACAAAGAGACAACGAGAGACAAAGAGACAACGAGGGACAAAGAGACAACGAGAGACAACGAGGGACAACGAGACAACGAGAGACAAAGAGAGACAAAGAGACAACTAGGGACAAAGAGACAAAGAGAGACAAAGAGACAACAAGGGACAAAGAGACAATGAGAGACAACGAGAGACAACGAGACAACGAGAGACAAAGAGACAACGAGAGACAACAAAACAACGAGACAAAGAGACAACGAGACAAAGAGACAACGAGAGACAACAAGACAACGAGACAAAGAGACAACGAGAGAAAAAGAGAAAAAGAGACAAAGAGACAACGAGAGACAACGAGACAAAGAGACAACGAGAGACAACGAGAGACAACGAGAGACAAAGAGACAACGAGGGACAAAGAGACAACGAGACAACGAGAGACAATGAGACAAAGAGAGACAAAGAGACAACGAGAAACAAAGAGACAACGAGAGACAACGAGACAACGAGAGACAAAGAGAGACAAAGAGACAACTAGGGACAAAGAGACAAAGAAAGACAAAGAGACAACAAGAGACAAAGAGACAACGAGAAACAAAGAGACAACGAGAGACAACGAGGGACAACGAGACAACGAGAGACAAAGAGACAACTAGGGACAAAGAGACAAAGAGAGACAAAGAGACAACAAGGGACAAAGAGACAATGAGAGACAACGAGAGACAAAGAGACAACGAGACAAAGAGACAACGAGCGACAACAAGACAACGAGACAAAGAGACAACGAGACAAAGAGACAATGAGAGAAAAAGAGAAAAAGAGACAAAGAGACAAAAAGACGAGAGACAACGAGAGACAAAGAAAGACAACGAGAGACAACGAGACAATGAGACAACGAGACAAAGACACAACGAGAGACAACGAGACAACGAGACACAACGAGAGACAACAAGACAACAAGACAACGAGACAACGAGACAACGAGAGACAACGAGACAACGAGAGACAACGAGACAAAGAGACACAACGAGACACAACAAGACAACAAGACAACGAGACAACGAGACAACGAGACAACGAGAGACAACGAGACAACGAGAGACAACGAGACAAAGAGACAACGAGAGAAAAAGAGAAAAAGAGACAACGAGAGAAAAAGAGAAAAAGAGACAACGAGAGACAACGAGAGACAAAGAGAGAAAAAGAGACAACGAGAGACAACAAGACAACGAGACAACGAGAGAAAAAGAGACAACGAGACAACGAGAGACAAAGAGACAACGAGACAACGAGATAAAGAGAGACAACGAGACAACGAGACAAAGAGACAACGAGAGAAAAAGAGACAACGAGAGACAACGAGAGACAAAGAGAGACAAAGAGAGACAACGAGACAACGAGAGAAAAAGAGAAAAAGAGACAACGAGACAACGAGAGACAAAGAGACAACGAGACAGCGAGAGACAACGAGAGACAAAGAGACAACGAGATAACGAGAGACAACGAGAGACAACGAGACAACGAGACAAAGAGAGACAACGAGACAAAGAGACAACGAGACAAAGAGACAACGAGAGAAAAAGAGAAAAAGAGAAAACGAGACAACGAGAGACAAAGAGACAACGAGACAGCGAGAGACAACGAGAGACAAAGAGACAACGAGATAACGAGAGACAACGAGAGACAACGAGACAAAGAGAAAACGAGAGACAACGAGACAAAGAGAGACAACGAGAGACAACGAGACAAAGAGACAACGAGACAAAGAGACAACGAGAGAAAAAGAGAAAAAGAGAAAAAGAGACAACGAGACAAAGAGAGACAAAGAGACAACGAGACAACGAGAGACAAAGAGACAACGAGAGACAACGAGAGAAAAAGAGACAACTAGAGACAAAGAGACAACGAGAGACAAAGAGACAAAGAGACAATGTCCTCCTCACCTGTGAGGAGCTTTGGTGTGGATACGTTATGATGACGATGATGATGATGATGATGATGATGATGATGATGATGATGATGATGATGATGATGATGATGATGATGATGATGATGATGACGGCTCTTGCTTTCTCTCCGTGGCACAATGGGCGTCCGGTCAGAGACACGCTCCATAAATCAAACCTCCTGCCGGCTTGTTTACCGGCGGTGAGCAGGTCTGAGCAGCGTATCTCCGCCGCCAGCTGCTCGCTGCCTCTCGTCTCTCTGCTGCCTCTCGTCTCTCTGCTGCCTCTCGTCTCTCTGCTGCCTCGGCTAATCTCGGCTTTCCAAGTTTCTTTAATTCTGCTCCCATTGTCCTCCTCATGGAGAGTTCTGGGCAAACTTTACCTCTGGAGCGCTGCTCCTGCTGGGAGGACTGCTGAACTCCACCCTGAGGACACTGTTGGCTTAGCCTTCCTCCTGTGTTAGCTTCCTGGTAGCATCTCTTGTGTTCGCTTCCAGTTAGCATCTCCTGTGTTAGCTTCCTGGTAGCATCTCTTTCGTTAGCTTTATAATAGCATCTATTGTGTTAGCTTCATATTAGCATCTCTTGTGTTAGCTCTCTGTTACCATCTCTTGTGTTAGCTTCCAGTTAGCATCTCCTGTGTTAGCTTCCTGTTAGCATCTCTTGTGTTCGCTTCCTGTTAGCATCTCTTGTGTTAGCGGGTCAGTTTTGACCCATGTCTTAAATCAGCTGTAAAATGCACTAAAAACAATGATCTATCATCCAATGTGTTTCTCATCTCTTGGTGACCTTGTTAGGCTTCCTTATCCATGAACATATTGTTTATGTTTTAATATTGTTGGTGTGGGCCTCTGGGCCTTTTCTTTGTCAGGATTCCTCCATTTCAATTAAATACATGTAAAAATAAACCTCAAGAGAATCATAAAAATAAATACAAGGTTGTTGTGTTACCTGACTATTACTGAGGGTATTAAGACACATCTCTGGTGCTACGGGTCCATTTCGACCCAAATATATTTACTTCAAGAATACAAACACAAAATGAAAAGCAGAACAAGTCATAACACAACATATAGATTTGCAAGGTCAAAAAACCAACAACTAATCAAGCAGATCTTATTTTTAATAACTGGGTCAAACAACACAAAGGTCATCATTTCAACCAGAGTGTTTTATCATTAAGTTAAAACAATGTTTTATTAAAGAGGTGCTGGACCTCCTCGACCGTCTGCTGTCCTGAGTCCTGAGTCCTGAGTCCTGAGTCCTGAGTCCTGAGTCCTCAGTCCTGAGTCCTCAGTCCTGAGTCCTGAGTCCTGAGTCCTCAGTCCTGAGTCCTGAGTCCTGAGTCCTGAGTCCTGTTTCTGTCTGAGACAAACGTTTCCTGTGTTTTATTTGTCTGCTTTGCTTCTGACTCGTAGTTTTCGGGGGTTTGTCATTAAAAGCTCCACGAGTCTCTTCTCCTGTTTCTCCTCCAGACGCTGCAGCTGCTGAAGCCGATAACGCTCAGGTTCATTTGGTCACAAGACATCCGTTGTACTGCAAACGGATGACAAGTGTTAACATTAATTATATAATGTGAACATGTGGCCTCAGGCCTGGTGAGGATATTCTATCTTCTTTGTTCTTTATTTGTGCTTTAATAGATCAATACACAGCAGCAGATAAAACATTAACGATCACGGGCAGATTCCACCTGTTCTATTCTATTCTATTGGCACCTCTGCAGGTGTGAATAGTTCAGAGTTATGCGATGAGGTCATCCCACAGAGCGATGACGTCATCCCACAGAGGTGTCTGCCTTCAGGCCAGAGCTTCTTAAACATGGTTCTAGAAACCATGGCGACCGGCTTCACTCTCACATGAAGACGTCTCTCTGTCGCGGCCTCAGATGAAGACGAGGAGATGAAGAAGACGAGGAGATGAAAACAAAGAGATGAAGAACACGAGGAGATGGAGACGACGAGATGAATCCTCACTCGTTGAGATTTTATTCAACCCCCGACAGGGCGACACAAGTTGCAATTGATTCAAAATCCTCAGCGGCGGAACAGACGAAAGGGTCATCTATTATCCCACACACACACACACACACACACACACACACACACTCTCCTCGACCCGTCTCTGGCGGTCGCCGGCTGAAGGAAGCTCTGGGGACGTCACAGAGCGCTCTTCTCCGAGGCCGGGGGCCGGGGCTAATTGCTGGATCCACCAGGGAGCCCTCCAACCGCCAGGGGCCCAGCCAGGGGCCCGCGGGCAAGCATGTGACCTCTGCTGAGAGCCAGAGAGGAGGAGGAGGAGGAGGAGGAAGAGGAGGAGGAGGAGGAGGGAGGCTGGTGAGCCGAGAGGACCAGGGAGAAGTGAGTCCCAGGAGAGGAGTGGGAGGCAGAAAGAAGAGACGAGGAACTTCTGAACCCTCAGCTGGGAAAAGATCTTTTAGTGCAAACATTAGAAATATGTAAAAAAAAGATTTGTGAATTACCTCGAACCCCCGTGTGACCCGACCTGCCAGGAGGCCTGACCTCCACATGGAGGTTCTACTTGGAGGTTCTACTTTGAGGTTCTACGTGGAGGTTCTACGTGGAGGTTCTACTTGTTGGTTCTACTTGGAGGTTCTACGTGGAGGTTCTACTTGTTGGTTCTACTTGGAGGTTCTACTTGTTGGTTCTACTTGGAGGTTCTACGTGGAGGTTCTACTTGTTGGTTCTACTTGGAGGTTCTACGTGGAGGTTCTACTTGTTGGTTCTACTTGGAGGTTCTACTTGGAGGTTCTACTTGAGGTTCTACTTGGAGGTTATATGTGGAGGTTCTACTTGGAGGTTCTACTTGGAGGTTCTATGTGGAGGCTCTACTTGAGGTTCTACGTGGAGGTTCTACTTGTTGGTTCTTCTTGGAGGTTCTACTTGGAGGTTCTACTTGGAGGTTCTACTTGTTGGTTCTACTTGGAGGCTCTACTTGAGGTTCTACTTAGAGGTTATATGTGGAGGTTCTGCGTGGAGGTTCCTCTTGTTGGTTCTACTTGGAGGCTCTACTTGGAGGTTCTACTCGGAGGTTCCAAGTGGAGGTTCTACGTGGAGGTTCTACTTGGAGGTTCTACTTGAGGTTCTACTTGGAGGTTATATGTGGAGGTTCTACTTGGAGGTTCTACTTGAGGTTCTACTTGGAGGTTATATGTGGAGGTTCTACTTGTTGGTTCTACTTGGAGGCTCTACTTGAGGTTCTACTTGGAGGTTCTACTTGGAGGTTCTACTTGTTGGTTCTACTTGGAGGCTCTACTTGAGGTTCTACTTGGAGGTTATATGTGGAGGTTCTAGTTGGAGGTTCTACTTGTTGGTTCTACTTGGAGGCTCTACTTGAGGTTCTACGTGGAGGTTCTACGTGGAGGTTCTACTTGTTGGTTCTACTTGGAGGCTCTACTTGAGGTTCTACGTGGAGGTTCTACTTGGAGGTTCCAAGTGAAGGTTCTACTTGGAGGTTCTACGTGGAGGTTCTACTTGTTGGTTCTACTTGGAGGCTCTACTTGAGGTTCTACTTGGAGGTTATATGTGGAGGTTCTACGTGGAGGTTCTACTTGGAGGTTCTACGTGGAGGTTCTACGTGGAGGTTCTACTTGGAGGTTCTACTTGGAGGTTCTACGTGGAGGTTCTACGCGGAGGTTCTACTTGTTGGTTCTACTTGGAGGCTCTACTTGAGGTTCTACTTGGAGGTTATATGTGGAGGTTCTACATGGAGGTTCTACTTGGAGGTTCTACTTGGAGATTCCAAGTGGAGGTTCTACTTGGAGGTTCTACGTGGAGGTTCTACTTGTTGGTTCTACTTGGAGGCTCTACTTGAGGTTCTACTTGTTGGTGTGTGACTGACAGGCAGCTCTCTGTGTTCCTCCTCCCGGCCGGTCAATGTTCTCCTTCGCCCCCAGGAGAGCGAGGCCGGGCGGATGAAGAGAGAAGACTCCTCTGTTGTCCGGCAGCTCGTCCAGCGCCGGCGGCTCGAGTCCCGGCGGCCCGGCTCACAAACATGAAAGATTGAAACCATGACAAAAAGAAGCCAGAATAAATATTTGTATTTCTTCGCCCCACTATCTCCCAGATGCACACAGACGCTTTCAGATGTGTTAGTCTGGGCTCTGAGCCTCTGGGGCCGGGGAACCGCAGAACCACAGCTGCACTGGAAGGAGGGCATGCTGCTCTTCTTCTGGAGGAATATATATATATATATATATATATATATATATATATATATATATATACTTTCATGAAAAAAAAGAGGAGCATGTGTTCCTCTATCATCTGGAGGAGGAGCTTACAGGATGACCGTCACAAAGCGACGCTTCCTCTCGTCAAAGGAACTCTTTGACAAGATTCTGTTGATTCTGTTGATGTAAAACCAATTCAGGGCGACGTGTCTCTGAAGTTATATGCCTTACTCTGTCACACACACACACACACACACACACACACACACACACACACACACACACACACACACACACACACACTCAGACCCTGATGGATGGAGGTGACGAAGCTCCTGGGAGATGAAACATCCTCCTGTCCTTATTTGTTTCTCATTGTCGTCTCTAAACTGGATTTACTTCTTTAGATCTCGTCTCTGTTTCTATTCATTCAGGAACTCTGTAGTGGAGAGAAGAGCAGCTGATGAAGAGGGATGGGTTGACTACTGTGTCATGAAGAGAGATCTTCCTCATCTCTTCCTCAGCTCTTCCTCATCTCTTCCTCAGCTCTTCCTCAGCTCTTCCTCAGCTCTTCCTCGGCTGGAGGGAAAGAGATATTTTGAGCAAAGTATTCTCATGGCTCGTCATGGCAACTCCTCTCCCTCTGGTTTGGGTCTTCTTTTCAAATTGAAAGCGTTCTTTGTAGCGATGCCGAGGCTGAGCTGTTGAGAAGATCGACACCAATGAGACGAGAGAGAAACGAAGAGAGAAAAGAACAAAGGGCGACATGAAGAAGTTGTTGTCTCTGTTTGTTTTGAGCGAGGAGGCGCTGCAGGATGTAAGATCTCCTCCCAGAGGAGTCTGACGCTGGAGAAGAAAACCAGCGAGCTGCAGACCGGCAGGAGTATCAGAACCACTAGGGCCTCTTCACTTCCTGTCTACACGACCAGCAGGTCCACATGAGTAGAGAATATTATCGTTCCATCATCCATCTACTATACATCCATCCATCCTTCATCCTTCATCCCTCATCTTCATCCTCATCTTCGTCCTCGTCCTCATGCAGTCCTGTCCTCAGCCCCCAGAGGGCGCTGTCCCCCAGCAGCAGAGCGATGGTCCTGATTGACAGCAGCACCGTTGAGGAAAGAGCAGTGAAGAGAAGAGAAGCTCCGACGCTGAAAGGGCTGAGAACCCATGCAGCGTTCTGTGGGGGAGCCAGAAGGAGAACGGTTCTGCTGCTCCAGTCTGGGTTCTGCTGCTCCTCCCGATCACATAGTGTTTCTGTGTTCTCGTCCCATCAGAATGAGCAGGTTAGTTCAGACATCAACTATATATAAATATATATATATATATATATATATATATATATATATATATATATATATATATAAATATACATATATATATATATAAATATATATATATATATATATATACATAGAAATATGTATATGGCAATGAGGAAGATGCTGGTCTCCTGAGTGAAGGTCCTGTGTTTGTTCCCCTCTCTCTCATGATGAACGCTGCATCTGTTTCATGAGCGAGGACGAGTTGCAACAACACTTCACTTCTCTTCTCCTCTCCTCTCCTCTCCTCTTCTCTCCTCTCCTCTCCTCTCCTCTCCTCTCCTCGTCTCTCCTCGTCTCTCCTCTCCTCTTCTCTTCTCTTCTCTCCTCTCCTCTCCTCTTCTCTTCTCTTCTCTCCTCTCCTCTTCTCTCCTCTCCTCTTCTCTCCTCTCCTCTCCTCTCATTCAGCCATGTATATGTCCTCTATTTTGAATCGGATGGTTGTTGGTTCCTTGGAGCAGAATGAGCGTCTGCAGATAAAGATCCACATAGGAGGCCGGCGTTCACATCTGCTATGGATCCTCCTGCTATCGGATCAATAGATGCAGAAAGACGCAGCAGACTGATGGGGAAGAGGAGGAGGAAGAGGAGGAGGAGGAGGAAGAGACCTCTGATGTGTCCTCAGCCGTCCCACCTTCCCTTCATCTCTCCTGCCGTCTGATTGATTGGTGGAGTGTGTTGAGCTGTGATTAGCCGCCTCTAATTGGAATCCATGCGTTGCTGTAAACACGGGGGATTAGCTGCAGACAAACACACCTATCAAACAATTAATACGCTAATGAGCTGCAGAGCGCTAATGCTAACGCTTCCTGTCCGCTCCTGAAGGCTCTTCTTCTCTTCTTCGTCCTTTTGCAGCTCTCCGGCGGTTCGTTCTCAGGAACCAGCCGACGGGTTTCATCTGTCCGGCTCGTCCTTTGAGACGCTGACGCGTTCACTTTTCCCTCTTTTCAGAGCGCATGAAGCGCATGCAGCGCATGAAGCGCATGCAGCGCATGAAGCGCATGCAGTGCATGAAGCGCATGCAGTGCATGAAGAGCATGCAGCGCATGAAGCGCATGCAGCGCATGAAGCGCATGAAGTGCATGAAGAGCATGCAGCGCATGAAGAGCATGCAGCGCATGCAGCGCATGCAGTGCATGAAGAGCATGCAGCGCATGAAGAGCATGCAGCGCATGCAGTGCATGAAGAGCATGCAGCGCATGAAGCGTATGAATCACATGCAGTGCATGAAGAGCATGCAGTGCATGAAGCGCATGAAGAGCATGCAGCGCATGAAGAGCATGCAGTGCATGAAGCGCATGAAGCGCATGCAGCGCATGAAGAGCATGCAGTGCATGCAGTGCATGAAGCGCATGAAGCGCATGCAGCGCATGAAGAGCATGCGGTGCATGCAGTGCATGAAGCGCATGAAGCGCATGCAGCGCATGAAGAGCATGCAGTGCATGAAGCGCATGAAGAGCATGCAGCGCATGAAGAGCATACAGCGCATGCAGTGCATGAAGAGCATGCAGCGCATGAAGCGCATGAAGAGCATGCAGTGCATGAAGAGCATGAAGCGCATGCAGTGCATGAAGAGCATGCAGTGCATGAAGAGCATGCAGCGCATGCAGCGCATGAAGAGCATGCAGTGCATGCAGTGCATGAAGCG
This sequence comes from Taurulus bubalis, assembly GCF_910589615.1. NCBI lineage: Eukaryota > Metazoa > Chordata > Actinopteri > Perciformes > Cottidae > Taurulus > Taurulus bubalis. The sequence continues at coordinate 650,176 of NC_136601.1, forward strand.
CATTCAGCGCATGCAGCGCATGAAGCGCATGCAGTGCATGAAGCACATGAAGAGCATGCAGTGCATGAAGCGCATTCAGCGCATGCAGCGCATGAAGCGCATGCAGTGCATGAAGCACATGAAGAGCATGCAGTGCATGAAGCACATGAAGCGCATGCAGGATGTATTCACGTATGGGAATCTTTCTTTTGACTGGAGATGAAGAATAAACTCCAAACAAAGACTGGAAAGCCTTGAAGCAAACATGTAATTGCAGAAGAAGACGTCTGCTGGATGAAATGTGCCCGGGTTGACCATTCACATTTTATTCTGAAAAACTGACTATTCCAGAGATTTAAAGAGATGTTAAAATATGATTTGCCAAGTATTCGTATTTCGGTGAGGTGAGTCAAATATGTGTGTGATGAAGCAGCAGATGTAGTCTTCAGCTCCTAACACTTTGATGTTCAAAGACACAAGTTGGTTTCACGTGACACTCATCACCTGCATGTTGACCTTTCATATTCATAAGCAGTGTAGCATCCTACACCTAACAAAGCTGCTCCTGTGAAGACGGAACTTTACTTTGAAAAGACTGAATTCCTGTGAGGAGCAGATATATTTGCAGTGTTGCCGTAGTTTAGAGCGCCAGAAGACTTTCACCCCGGACACCGCTGTTCATGTCTGGTGACTTGTTTACATTACGACACGCTGTTTACTTCAAGCATTAAACTTCATGAATGTGACGAGTCATCACTCAAAATGTCCTCAACCTTCCTCTTGTGTTCGTTTTTGGGTTTAAATGCATAAAAGAACCACATGAATGTGTTTATTGCATCAAGGCTGTTTGACTTTGTCAGGAACCTCCATTTCAACTAAATTAAACTAAATGATACATAATGAACATAAGATATGCTAACATTAAGCTAACACAGAGATGCTAACAGGAAGCTAACACAAGAGGAGGGCTAACAGAGTGCTGACGCGTCTCGTCCTCTTCCTGCAGGCCGGGCAGCGGCCGCCATCTTGTTCCTCGCTGTGCGTGAAGTGGATCTGCTGCCTGAAGGGAAACGTGTTAGCTGTTAGCAAACAGCAGCGCCTGCAGCCAGAGCTCTGCTGCATTCATCACAGAAGCTTCTGAACCCAGACACATCCTCGCTTCATGAATCTCCTTCTCTCTTCTCCGCTTCAACAGGAAGATGAACAACTCCCCCGTTCCTCCCCTCTTGAAGCAACATTTAGAAACCACCGCTGGGGAACCTTCCAGAGAGAGGGAGTGGAGGGAAGAGGCTGCAGGTTCTCTTAGCTTTACAGACGCTGAACATGTTACAGTCATTCTGTCCAGGATTCACCTGCAGCACAACTACCATGATGCACTCATCTCCTTCATCATGAACCCATCGGCCCTCATGGCCTTCACAACACAGACCTTTATTTTGAGTTCCTTTCCTCTCCTCTCCTCTCTCCTCTTTCCTTTCCTCTTCTCTCCTCTCCTCTTTCCTTTCCTCTTCTCTCCTCTCTCCTCTCCTCTTTCCTTTCCTCTCCTCTCCTCTCTCTCCTTTTCTCATCCTGCATGGTCTTATGGATACGTTTCCATGGCAACAGTATCCGACCGGGAACACATGGGGAAAAGAGAGAGAACAAGAGAGAGAGATAGAACAAGAGAGAGAGAGAGAACAAGAGAGAGAGAGAGAACAAGAGAGAGAGAGAGTTCTGACTGTTGCTCATTCAATTCTCGTGATCCTAAATGAGTTTTTGTTGAAGAAGGGTCCTGAAGCGGGTCCTGAAGCGGGTCGGTGAAGCGGGTCCTGAAGCGGGTCGGTGAAGCGGGTCCTGAAGCGGGTCGGTGAAGCGGGTCGATGAAGCGGGTCCTGAAGCGGGTCCTGAAGCGGGTCGGTGAAGCGGGTACTGAAGCGGGTCGGTGAAGCCGGTCCTGAAGCGGGTCCTGAAGCGGGTCGGTGAAGCGGGTCGGTGAAGCGGGTCCTGAAGCGGGTCGGTGAAGCGGGTCGATGAAGCGGGTCGGTGAAGCGGGTCCTGAAGCGGGTCGATGAAGCGGGTCGGTGAAGCGGGTCCTGAAGCGGGTCGGTGAAGCGGGTCGGTGAAGCGGGTCCTGAAGCGGGTCCTGAAGCAGGTCCTGAAGCGGGTCGGTGAAGCGGGTCCTGAAGCAGGTCCTGAAGCGGGTCCTGAAGCGGGTCGATGAAGCGGGTCGGTGAAGCGGGTCGATGAAGCGGGTCCTGAAGCGGGTCGGTGAAGCGGGTCCTGAAGCGGGTCGGTGAAGCCGGTCCTGAAGCGGGTCCTGAAGCGGGTCGGTGAAGCGGGTCGGTGAAGCGAGTCCTGAAGCGGGTCGGTGAAGCGGGTCGATGAAGCGGGTCGGTGAAGCGGGTCCTGAAGCGGGTCGGTGAAGCGGGTCGGTGAAGCGGGTCCTGAAGCGGGTCGATGAAGCGGGTCGGTGAAGCGGGTCCTGAAGCGGGTCGGTGAAGCAGGTCGGTGAAGCGGGTCCTGAAGCGGGTCGGTGAAGCAGGTCGGTGAAGCGGGTCCTGAAGCGGGTCCTGAAGCGGGTCGATGAAGCGGGTCGGTGAAGCGGGTCCTGAAGCGGGTCGGTGAAGCGGGTCGGTGAAGCGGGTCCTGAAGCGGGTCGATGAAGCGGGTCGGTGAAGCGGGTCCTGAAGCAGGTCGGTGAAGCGGGTCGGTGAAGCGGGTCGGTGAAGCGGGTCCTGAAGCGGGTCGGTGAAGCGGGGCGGTGAAGCGGGTCCTGAAGCGGGTCGATGAAGCGGGTCCTGAAGCGGGTCGATGAAGCGGGTCCTGAAGCGGGTCCTGAAGCAGGTCGGTGAAGCGGGTCGGTGAAGCGGGTTCTGAAGCGGGTCGATGAAGCGGGTCGATGAAGCGGGTCCTGAAGCAGGTCCTAAAGCGGGTCCTGAAGCGGGTCGGTGAAGCGGGTCGATGAAGCGGGTCCTGAAGCGGGTCCTGAAGCGGGTCGATGAAGCGGGTCCTGAAGCGGGTCTTGAAGCGGGTCGATGAAGCGAGTCGGTGAAGCGGGTCCTGAAGCGGGTCGATGAAGCGGGTCCTGAAGCGGGTCCTGAAGCGGGTCCTGAAGCGGGTCGATGAAGCGAGTCGGTGAAGCGGGTCCTGAAGCGGGTCGGTGAAGCGGGTCGGTGAAGCAGGTGCTGAAGCGGGTCGATGAAGCGGGTCCTGAAGCGGGTCCTGAAGCGGGTCGATGAAGCGGGTCGGTGAAGCGGGTCGGTGAAGCGGGTCCTGAAGCGGGTCGATGAAGCGGGTCGGTGAAGCGGGTCCTGAAGCGGGTCGGTGAAGCGGGTCGGTGAAGCGGGTCGATGAAGCGGGTCCTGAAGCGGGTCCTGAAGCGGGTCGGTGAAGTGGGTCGTCTGTGGTCAGAAACAAACCTGATATGTCATCACCGTATGAAGTCTTCCCGGCTAACGCGTTAGCAATCAGCTGCTAGCGTACAGCCTCAGTATCTGAGTGGAGTTCGACACATCATTCTCTCTTTGAGCTCTTTCCTGAAAAAAGACCCGGTTCTTTTGCGGCTTCATTATTTCATTTCATCCGTGTTTCAGATGTTTGAGACTCGGCCTTCAAACTAAACTTTGAGTTTTACGAGGCAGAAAGTTGAAGAGCTGCAGCGCTGGTGTCGTTCGTTCTCCGTGGAAGGACGAACACGGTGGAGTTTGCATCATTCTTTGTTCGTCTTTGTCCTGTTGGATCAGAACCGGCCGCTTAGCGCCCGCGGCGTGTTAGCTCGTGTTCCAGTTAGCTGCTGGAAGCTGCGTCTTGAGTTTGGTTATTTCCAGATGCAATGCATTTGAGCCTCTCTGACTCGTGTCGTAGCAGCAATGCCAAGCGGGAAGAGGGCGAGAGCCTCAGTGCTTCGCATTAGCCCGACAGTAACGGGTCCAATTAGGGAGACGTATTGCTGAGGTCGGCTCCGGCCTCAGCCAGGTGGAGTCTTAACGACGTGGGCGAGGGCCAGGTGCGGGTCTGGAGTGACACCTCTGCAGAACTCTGCAGCGCATTAGCAGAGAGATCAGCCGCGTAGCGTCCGGCTTCCGGCACAGAGCCGTGAATCAAACGGTCACTTCAGGCGTGGAGTCGCATTTTACTGCTGCAATTTAAACACATTATTTTCATCTGGTCCTTTTTCCTGACTCCAGGTTCTTCAGCTCCTCTTCTGGTTCTTTGTGCTAGTGGTGTTAGCTATCATGTTCCACTAAATGCATCACAGCTAACGTCTCTAGTGATGCTCCAGCTAGCGTTTCTGCTACTATTAGCACCCTGTTAGCAACCTGTCAACGCAACAGGAAGTCGGTCCAGCTCAGGTTCTGACGGGAAAATCCAGACACTGAAATGACATACTTTGCAGCTAAATAAACGGGTTTATTGGGCCCGGATTTAATGCTAGAGATCCAAAAAATATTGCATTTATGGCATTAAATTGGTATAAAATGTTGAATTCTGACGTTAAACCGTCTCCGGTCCTTTTTGAAAGACTTTAAATCCTAAATGCTCGTTTTATATTTCTACCTGATGAACGGTTCTTCAGCCTCTTCTTCTCTTCCTCCATGATGAATAAAACTCTAGTGAGGAACAGAGAGAAGGACCCACATTGACCCAGAACTCACATCTAGAAGCCGACGCCTTGAACCACTCGATAGCGGAGTGATTATCAGCTGTGGACTGTCGGAGGAAGGTCGGTGCCCTGAATGTAAATTTGTCCCAAAAAAATTGCAAACGCCGGGAAGTCTTTTTATAGCCGGCGACGTGAGGAAGCTTTGAAGCCGCTCGGGTTTCTGCATCAGCGCGATGAGAGGCTGCTGCTTTAATCTTCCACCGTTGTTGTGTTTCTTTAATCCCGGTCCTGTTGTTTGCCGCTGCGTTAACCTATTTAGCTCACGGGGATCACGGCGGCGCCGGCTTAGCGCTCCCTCGCTATCGAGTCCGTCTCCGTGCCGCCGCCCCATCTGCCGCTCACGAAGGGTTAAGCCGGAGCGTCGGTTCAGTCGGCGTTCTGTCTTTGGCTCGCAAAGTTTTCCACAGTCGCCGCTTTCCTCCCGCCGGTTGGATGTTGCCTGCAGCTCGGAGGCTCTTGGCAGCGCTCCCCTGCGCGGCGTCTGCCAGGAGAGAGCGGCCTCCTTCAAGGAGAAGGAATGAAAAGATGTCTTTCAAGCGGCTGTCGGGCTGTGATGAGCTGATTAGCACTCAGAGAAGGCGACTCGTCCTTCTGATGGCAGCCTCCGCTTTTAAACCGCGACCCGTCATGAAGTAACACCGGCGGAGCTCCAAGAACAGAGGCGACGGGATTCATCTGCTGCCACGCAGTTCTCAGATGTAGATAGAGGATGATAGGAAGGAGTTTGGTGACCCCTTGACCTTTCCTCTGGCAACACGAGTCACCCATAATTCCCCTTGTTTTGTGCATTATATTCATAATATTTCCGCCCAGAATATATGTAAAGCTGCTCTCAGGGTTCATAGTCCCAGGAGGATGAATCCTAATGATTTTAGTGATCCTGTGATCTTTACTACTGCCAGCATCCATCCAAATACATCCCACGTCTGTGGAGGGAAGTATGAAAGAAATATGAAAAAGTCCAACTTTACAATGCATTTCATGCTCCCAAGTGGATAGATCCTTCACTCAGTGAGGAATCCATGGAGGGGAGAGAATCAGAGGAGCAGCAAACGGACATGAAAGGTAAATATCTCCGTCAGATGCACACAGTTCAGTGTTCAGAGCTTTGAATATGTTCGTCTAAACATATTTGGTCATATTTTGACTTGAAGGACCTTTTTACCTGTGAAATATATCCTGAAGAGCAGAATCTCCTCACGGAGGAGTTCACACCTCACTGTGAGAGAAGATCTATGTGGAGCGATGACGCTGAGATCAGGGGAAGGAAAAGATGGCGGCTCAGGTTAAAATAAATCAAAGTGGACTTCTGGTTACACACACACACACACACACACACACACACACACACAGACACAGACTTGAACACGGGTCTCCTGGGTGAAGGTCTGGTATTGTTGGCTGACATAAAGCTGATTCTCTGGCTTGTAAACAGGTTTTACGTTCCGTAGTTTTCTCAACACATTCCTGCAGATGCTTTACAGTTTTACATGCAACTTGTTTTATTCGTTGTCCCGGGAGGATTCACCCTTTCTCCTTCACAGTCGTGCTCGCAGGAGGATGTTTCCAACTCGCCGGTTTATTATGAATATCTGAACAACATCTGACCAGTTTTAAAAAATATATATTTGTTGAGCCGAGAGAAAGATTTATAATAACACAAAATATACTTCGGGAATGAATTCTCCAGAGGACGAACCCTCAGAATAAATGTCTGTAAAACATGTTTTTCATTTAACACGGATGGACGGTCAACACACACACACACACACACACACACACACACACACACACACACACACACACACACACACACACACACTGAAGGTTAATTCTTTGTGACAAGCGCTCCGCTTCTCGCTCACAAACACAAACACTCAGTTTCTGCAGAGAACACATGACGCTGCAGTTCCCTGTTCCTAAGTAGTCTAAAGTAGAGGGGATGCAAATCTCCCACAATGCACAGGGCCAAGCTACTTTCATGTGAGGTTCGTAAACACAGTCTAGAGTGGAGGGAATTACAGTTATCGGTGAAAAGCAGATCCTTTGATGGAGCTCTGAGTGCTGCATGTGAAGGAGTGCACATGAGAGCAGTTTAAACTCTTTACACGCGGAGAGCAGCGCTGCGTGCTCATTGGTCCACCGGAGTCACATGACTCACGTCTTTATCTCCTCTTGTGTGGTCGTTCCCTCGGTTTCCTTCTGTGAGCAGAGCTGCTGAGGTCATGTGACCGCGACGCCTTCTGCTACCCCATGTCACAAATAACCTTTATCTAAAGTAGAGGATGCAAATCCCCCACAGTACCATCAGGTATGTTTCTGTATTTTAATGTAATTTAATGTCCAGTATTTCAGTGTATTTTACTGTATTTAAATGTATTTCAGTGTATTCAAATGCAAATGAGTGTATTTGATTGTATTTCAGTGTACTTTTCTGTACTTTACTGTACTTCAGTGTACTATACTGTACTTTACTGTACTATGCTGTACTTTACTGTACTATACTGTACTTTACTGTACTTCAGTGTACTTCAGTGTACTTTATTGTACTATACTGTACTATACAGTACTTTACTGTACTATACTGTACTTTACTGTACTTCAGTGTACTTTATTGTACTATACTGTACTATACAGTACTTTAATGTACTATATTGTACTTTACTGTACTTCAGTGTACTTTACTGTACTTTTTCTGTACTATACTGTACTTTACTGTACTTCAGTGTACTTTACTGTACTATACTGTACTTTACTGTACTTCAGTGCACTTTACTGTACTTTACTGTACTTCAGTGTAC